>NC_090647.1:364967879-365267879 GCF_040937935.1 Hyperolius riggenbachi | reverse complement strand
TCATTATCACTGTACTTGTTCTTTTGAACCACTAGATGGCAGCAAACACACCACTGTGCTCCATGTTCCCTTTCTAAACACTGCCCTGTGCATGCAGAGAAAGCATGCATGTTATGTAAGACCACATGCACACCAATCTACTCCTTACAGCTGGCAGCAGCTGATTGGAGGACTCTCTGTCACCATGGCCACTGACTCCACCCACTGACAACACCGCCCTGTGCATACAGAGAAAGCATGCATGTTATGTAAGACCGCATGCACACCAATTTACTCCTTAAAGCTGGCAGCAGCTGATTGGAGGACTCTCTGTCACCATGGCCACTGACTCCACCCACCCACACTGGAGCAGCTTCTGGATAGGCCAGAGCTGCCAGCATTAACACATTTAAAGCAGCAAGCGACCTCACAACAGTACAGAGGTGCTCCGCTTGCTATAACTGAATTGCTGGTAAGTCTTTATCTTTATTTTTAACCACTACACATGCCTTTTTCCCTCTTGCCAGCTACAACTTATTCCATTCCCTACCTTCTACTGAAATATACCTAAAGCGGTCAATTTGATACCAACTTAATCTGATTTACTAACTACCTTTTACCACTGTTATCTAGTCCATTCCCCTATACACATTATGTAGTTTACACCGACCCATTCCTTGCAATCACCCCCCTACTATAACATATCACTAAACACTATTTTTGAAATACTATTCTTATTACACTAACTAATAATTAATTTGTATCTTTTTATGGCAACATTTACAGCTATGCCTCTGTCTTTTGTTTACAGTTGTTTATCCCCTGCTTATTGCCTGAAGAAGTGGGCTGTGCCCGCGAAACGCGTTGCATCTTTGGGGTATTTTCAATAAATGTGTATATCTATATATTTACAGTCCTTGGTGTCTGCTTTAATGGAGGCGAGTCCACCACTTCCTCCCAGCAATTTTTTTAAAAAATTTATGTACTTTTATCCTTCTGGCGCTTCTGTTCACCTACCAATATATCTGGGTTGTTGGTAACTGGTGGTGAGTGACAAAAAAAATATTATTTTTTTTTATAGTAGTAGTACTAACAGTAGTGTAGTGTACGGTTGTCAATAACTAACTCATGTGACAGTCAGACAGTGGCAATAAAAGTCTGTGACACACGGACGCAATCAATAGGGTTGGGCAGATGACAGTCACAGATCACAACAGATGCTGGCCTGGCCTGTGAAGTAACTACAGTATTACACAGTAGTGAAGCCTGCAGCACTAAATAAACTCACAGACTAGCAGTACAAATTAAGTAAACTAGTACGTAGGTAACAACTAACTATAACCCCTTGTAGTAGTGTAGTAGTCGATAACTAACTCGTGTGACAGACAGTGAGTGACAATAAAAGTCTGTCACACACGCACGCAATCAATAGGGTCAGGCAGATGACAGTCACAGATCACAACAGATGCTGGTCTGGCCTAGTGGCCTGTGAAGTAACTATTACACAGTAGTAGTGAAGCCTGTGGCACTAAATAAACTCACAGACTATAGCAGTACAAATTAAGTAAACTAGTACGTAGGTAACAACTAACTATAATCCCTAGTAGTAGTGTAGTAGTCGATAACGATAACTAACTCGTGTGACAGTCAGACAGTGACAATAAAAGTCTGTCACAAACGGACGCAATCAATAGGGTCGGGCAGATGACAATCACAGATCACAACAGATGCTGGCCTGGCCTAGTGGCTACTGACCTGTGAAGTAACTATTACACAGTAGTAGTGAAGCCTGCGGCACTAAATAAACTCACAAACTATAGCAGTACAAATTAAGTAAACTAGTACGTAGGTAACAACTAACTATAACCCCTTGTAGTAGTGTAGTAGTCGATAACTAACTCGTGTGACAGACAGTGAGTGACAATAAAAGTCTGTCACACACGCACGCAATCAATAGGGTCGGGCAGATGACACGCAGTCAGTCACAGATCACAACAGATGCTGGCCTGTACAGTAACTAACACAATACTTAAGCTAATACATTTACAGACTAACAGTACAAATTAACTAAAGTAGTACTAGTACACAACTAACTATAATCCCTAACCTACCTAAGCTAGTAGGCTAAGGCTACCTAGGCTAGCAGGCCTAGCCTGCACACAGACTTAACACTAGCCTAGCACAATATACAGTATATACACTACACTAGCTGACTGATCTATAACACTCGAATCACTATCTATCTATAAATCAATACAATAAATGTGTAATAAAGGTGTGTAGGATGTAAAACGCTGGGTTTAGCACAAGAAAAGCACTTGCTCTAAGACAAAGCAGCACTGGAGATGCTCTCAGTACCACAAGTCATAAGCAAGGACGGGCTCCCTAAGATGGCCCGCCGCCTTATATAGAGGAGGGGAGGGCCAGGTTCCCCTCCTCTGATTGGTTGCTAGGGCCTCAGCTGGGGGCCTTCTGATTGGCCCAATGACGTGATCCCCTGGATACCGAAGCCGAATTCGTGATCACGCGTTAACACCCCTGATCACGGCCAAATTCGAGAGTGACTATTCGGGTACATACGAATTTGGAAGCAGTATCGCTCTTCGAATTCGAGTTCTGCAATCATGAAAATCTACCCGTGATCACGGGTACATTCGAATTTGCAATCTCTGGCGAGCAACCCTGTTGATAAAGGTTAGTGAATTGAGGCCTATGTGTCCACCAGTGTTTGCCACTACTTGACACCTACCTGCCAGCACTTGTCTGTCACTACATGTCCCTCACTACCTGCTGGTATTTGTCAATTACTATTTTCCACTCCTTGTCTTCCACTACCTGCCAGTACTTGTCTGCCATTATCAGTCACTATGTGTCCCTCACTACCTGCTGTTATTTGTCCCCCACTGTCTGCCACCCCACCTTGTCCACTACCTGCCATTACTTGTCTGCCAGACTGCCACTATCTGTCACTACTTGTCATCAACTATCTATGAGTGTTTGTCTGCCACTATCTGTCACTATTAGCCAACTAGTACCTACAACTACTTGTCAACCACTATCTGTTGCCTCTCATCGCCCAACTACCTGCCGTTACTTGTTTCCACTATTTGTCATTACTTGTCAACCACTACCTGCCACTGCCTACTCATGCCCCACAACCTAATGCAAGTAGAGTGAGTGAATATTCACCCATCTCTAAACAGCACTGATGACTGAGAATTTAATAAGTACATTGTTTTCACACTTACCTGCCTGCTAAAAGCCATTCTATCATACCGCTCCAAAGTCAGACCTCCCCTCTTCATTACAACAATAACTGTTGCTGTAGCAATGTATGCACTGACACTAAGGGCAGTTATTGTGAATGCGGACGCACCTAAAAGAGGGCAACAAAGGTCTACTACACTTTACTATACTACAGCTGGAAAAAGAATGGTATTATCTCACCATCATGCAGATCAGGGCACAATATAGGAATTATTTTCGTCACCAGGCGCTGGGTCTGATCCCTTGCCTATCAAGCAGCGTGTGGGGTTGAGCTGTCCCTTAAACACTCAAAATTTTGGGCAAAGTTATATTAATACACCTAACACGCGCTAGTTAAAATTACTAATAATTTTATTCAAATTGCACAAATTGCAAAAAATTGCACATACACCGTTTTGTTGGTACTCAATTTCTCCTACATTCATACCACATTCAAACATACACCCTAGAAGGGCCCTTCTAAAAATAAAATTAAAACATAGAGCATAAAAAATATAAAAAAATATATATATAGGACCAGGTGATCCAATAAATTGAATGTGAGTGGCTGGAGGTATAGGATCCTGTTAGAACCTCATTGTAAATAGTCCCATATAGAAACTCACATTAGGCGATTTCTGCCTTACTGAGACTTTCAAGACAACGTTCCGCAATCCGGAAGTTTCAAGAGAGAGAGCCCAATCCTATGCCAAGGATAAGTTTTACTCACAGTCCGCTGCAGCTGCCTCCGTGTAGACCTTTGATATTCCTACCGGTAATCCACCACAACAGCAAGACCTTGTGTTGTCAACCGCTCACTTGATCAACTTATGCTGGCTCCCCAGTACGGCACGTGTCACTTCCGCACACACGTTACAGTGACTCACTAGCCGCACTTCCGCTCAGCCTGCTCAGTTCCGGACTGGTTTGGTATAGGTGACGTCACCACTTCAAAGGACCTCTGGATCTCTGCTTACAGGTGCCCGTTAGGCGCCTTTACGGTACACCTTTCGTCCACGGTCCCCACCATATGCCGATACTCAATTAAAGAAGAGAAACCTCAACGCGTTTCTGCCATTAAACGATGGCCTTCTTCAGGAGGGTTTTTGTTGCTTCTTTAATTGAGTATCGGCATATGGTGGGGACCGTGGACGAAAGGTGTACCGTAAAGGCGCCTAACGGGCACCTGTAAGCAGAGATCCAGAGGTCCTTTGAAGTGGTGACGTCACCTATACCAAACCAGTCCGGAACTGAGCAGGCTGAGCGGAAGTGCGGCTAGTGAGTCACTGTAACGTGTGTGCGGAAGTGACACGCGCCGTACTGGGGAGCCAGCATAAGTTGATCAAGTGAGCGGTTGACAACACAAGGTCTTGCTGTTGTGGTGGATTACCGGTAGGAATATCAAAGGTCTACACGGAGGCAGCTGCAGCGGACTGTGAGTAAAACTTATCCTTGGCATAGGATTGGGCTCTCTCTCTTGAAACTTCCGGATTGCGGAACGTTGTCTTGAAAGTCTCAGTAAGGCAGAAATCGCCTAATGTGAGTTTCTATATGGGACTATTTACAATGAGGTTCTAACAGGATCCTATACCTCCAACCACTCACATTCAATTTATTGGATCACCTGGTCCTATATATATATTTTTTTATATTTTTTATGCTCTATGTTTTAATTTTATTTTTAGAAGGGCCCTTCTAGGGTGTATGTTTGAATGTGGTATGAATGTAGGAGAAATTGAGTACCAACAAAACGGTGTATGTGCAATTTTTTGCAATTTGTGCAATTTGAATAAAATTATTAGTAATTTTAACTAGCGCGTGTTAGGTGTATTAATATAACAATATAGGAATTGCAATGTGAAATCAGGAAGGTTATTGCTTTAGGTAAGGATTTGTCTTCCAGTTGTTGACTTTTACAGCAGGAGGGGAAAAAATATATTTATCTTCCGAAACAATGTTCTGTTTGGAACGCAAATCTCCAAGCTTTCATGAACTGCAGCATTTTCTGTCAGTTTTTATAAATGTCCTTTTTTTCATGGACAACTGTTATGGTTTACTTCACAAATGCTACATCTCAAGTTATTTTTTTTTTCTTTCAGTTATATTTATTGCTAAACAGTCACTGGGTGTTGTGGGGGAGACAACAGAACTTTCCAGCAATAAATATTCTCAATAGATTTTCATACCTTACTGCAGTTTCACAAATAGTTTGTACATGCAGGCTCCACAGGATCCACAGGATATGTACCCACAGACTCAGGCTCCACAGGATATGTAATGATATGTACGTTTAGAGTGTGATCCTTTTTAAAGTGTCCATGGCTACTAGAACTATAAAAAGGAATAATACTAAATGTGAAATACCCTAAAAGAAGAAAACTGCTACTTAGGACTCTGGGAAATATAATGGTTGATCTGACATATTAGCCAGCATATTGCCCAATGTAAGCCCTAGTTGTTAATGCGGTCGGTAAATCATTATTTTAAAAAATATGCATGAAATTATTTTAGTTTAAAGATTTTTATTTTTCAAGCAAAAAATAAAAAGTACCTGTTAAGCTGAATTACAAGTGCTGTTCAGCGAGCTGATTGAGTGGATTACTATTTCTCTGTTCCACATGGAGAAGAAAAGCATATGCACCATCTATCCTTAGTGCATGGAAAGATGTACTCACTGGTTACAGCTAGTGGTGCATGCCAACAGATTGCCATATACTTGTCTAGTGCAGCTATGGGGTGGAGGCGGGTGGCAGGCTCTGCATAGGGACAAGCGACGGGAATCTCTAACGATGCTTCGCCACGCTGGGTTTCACAAAATATTAAGGGCCGAAACATCTGGTATAAGATGGGGATAATCCCCCATCGATCCCTCAAATTGGAACGCAGCATGACCAAGTGTCAGAGGCACAAATGGAAGTTGCTTGTACATATGCAGTGCCCGCCACCCCTCTCCACTTCCACAGCCACACTAGATGCCACCACACATGGTTAACAAGTACATGGCAATCTGTTGGTATGTACCACTTGTTGTAACCAGTGAATAAATCTTTACAAGCACTAAGGTCAGGTGGTGCACATACTTTTCTTCTGCATGTGGAACTACGGTACTATGTGTCTCTCTTCTCCCGTCCAGGCCACAGTCAAATTGGATGCCAGCATCTTTGGTGAGAGTATTGGTTTTTTTTTTACTTTTTTGCTATGGTTTATTCTATATAAGTTGAAGAGAGTGCTGCACTACCCACCTGTCTTATTGTATTTCAATCTACTAATTCTATGCACTATTCAGCAAGTTGTTTCAACTGCCACAGGTAGTCAGAACCCTATAGTGACTGCCAATTGAATTTATGCCTTTTCTTTTACAGAATGACAGACATGGTAAGCTGTTTCAACCTGTAAAAGGTGTGGTTTTTATGTAGAGAGCAATTGGACCAGTTGGAGAAAGTCTGAGATTGCCAGACTAAATGTGTAGGTTGGAAGGGCTTTGCCACATCACTTGGTGTCAAGTATTCACCACTGAGGAGCAACCTGCCAGTCAAGGAATTCAGGAAAATACCATTGCCAGGAAACTTAAAGAGAATCTGTATTGTTAAAATCGCACAAAAGTAAACATACCAGTGCGTTAGGGGACATCTCCTATTACCCTCTGTCACAATTTCGCCGCTCCCCGCCGCATTAAAAGTGGTTAAAAACAGTTTTAAAAAGTTTGTTTATAAACAAACAAAATGGCCACCAAAACAGGAAGTAGGTTGATGCACAGTATGTCCACACATAGAAAATACATCCATACACAAGCAGGCTGTATACACCCTTCCTTTTGCATCTCAAGAGATCATTGTGTGTTTCTTTCCCCCTTCTGCTCTCATGCACAGAAGTTTCAGGCTGCTCTTTTCTTCCTGCAAACAGCTTTGCCCTTGTCTGTAATCCTCAGTATGTGAAAGCCCGGCCAGCTCAGAGGAAGATTTATCCAGCTTGTAAAAGATAAGAGAGAAGAGAGAATCTGCCACAATCTAAATAACACACAGGCAGTGTGCAGAGAGGGGCCTGGAGGGGGGAGATTCATCACAGAACCACAACACTGAAGAACTTGGCAGCCCTCTAGACACAGGCCGACAAGTCTGACAGGGGAAAGATACATTGATTTATTACAGAGACTGTTATAGTAGAAAGTGCTACAGTAAGCCAGAACACATTAGAATAGCTTTTGGAACTTGTAGGATGATAAAAAACCGGATGCAATTTTTGTTACGGAGTCTCTTTAAGTTTCAGGCATTTGTCTAATGTTTGAGTATTCTTTTGAAGTAGATACTCATCATGCACCTCATATTGTATACCTCCCTGTATGTAAAACTCTATTTTAACCAGTAGAAGCTACAATAGCAGGCTTATAAAAAATACAGATACTGGACCTTTAGCGGATAAGAACACAAGCAAAGGCGCAAAAGCTACAGTGGAAAGTGCATTGACCGTGCTGCTTTTGCTTTCTCAGGTAGTGGGCAGACTAAGCGGCAGTTTAGAATCCCCTTTGAGCTTGTCCTAACAGCTGGGAGAGAAAAAAAAACTCCAGTTTGTATAGCTTTTTAAAACAGAAAGGAGTAAAGAAAACCTCTTCAACAATAAGGAAATATTGGTGTTCTATAATTCTGAAAATGTTTACAGTGTGCAGATCAGGAGTTCATACCTCATTATAACTTCAAACCATCTTTAATAGCAAGCTCGTTCCAAGTCAGTAAGTCAGTAGTCCCAAAGAAAATTATAGCAAGGAAACCAGCGTATTCTGGGGCAGCCTAGATAGTTCTCCCTGTTCAGATTTCCATAAAATATTCTTGATGAAGCAAGGCTATTAGAAAAATCAATGATTATTATATTACATTAGAAAGTCAAATTAGCATTCTTGCCTTGCAGTGCTAAAGTACTAAGCTCACCAGGACACTATCTGAGGAGTGGAGTGTGTACATTCTCCGTGTGTTTGCATTGGTTTCCTCTGTGTACTCTGATTTGCTCCCACATGCCATGATAGATTAATTGTCCACCTCCCAAACTGCTTGTAGACTATAAGAGATATTTAACTATGACCACGGTAGGGACATTAGTTCGTAAACACATTAACCTCTCAAGAACGAGGAACAGTTATAAAGTGCTGTGGAAGATGTCAGCACTATATAAATAAAATATTAATGTGTTACTCTACTAAACACACTGTCCTTATAATACAGGAATATAGAAAAAAACTGACAGATTGCATTTAGAACTTGCATGCCTGGAAGTATCACCTGGTGTGACATCATTTCGGGTGCTACAATTTTAGTATACAATTGTTTGTTAACAGAAAACATAAAAGAAAATGCCAATTGACTTTATTTGGCTGTGTGGGTGGAGGTGAAAGCAGATACAGTACGTACACAATGCAGACCTGTCAGATAGTCAATGCTGGATTTACTCGACTTAAGAGACAGTCACACTGCAGTTGCATGTATACGTGCTCCACTTTCTGTATGTAGTGTCCTTTGAAATAATTTACTTGGCTAAGGGCCCTTTTCCACTGGGAAGCACGATCACAATGGCAATTGCACTGCGTTGCGAACTCGAAACCCAATGCAATTTCCACTACCTACGATCGTGATGTATAGCTGCCAGGAACTGAGTGCAATTACAGTGAGAACTGCGCAGCCCAACGATTGCGATTCGGGAAAAACGTATGCATTTTAGTGAAAAATGAGCACCGCGATTTACATGTTATCGACGTGCTCATTGGTATCGGAAAAACAGCTGCAATCAACTTTCTGAAGTGGATCACATCAAGTTGAAAAGGGCTCTAACTGCACAATCCCATAGGAGTCTATATTTTATTGCCTTCGATCAAGTAAATTCAAGTATAACAATCTATTATATATGTATTGCACATATACCTGCTCAACTTACCCAAACTTCTGAAAGGCGCTAGATGAAGTTCTTCTTTAACTCATATGACTTTGTGTGCTGTAAATATTGCAACAAGGAGTTAATACGAAACAGTTATTAATGGTGAACTGCATCTACTTTAATAAAGCTCATATGCATGCAAATTAACATTTAATAACTGGGTTATTTGTTTTTCAAATGATATTGCACAAATAAATATCAAAACTGTGAAGCCACAGCACAATTTGCAAACTAAGCTGGGTTTTTAATAAGACAACCAAGCACAGCTTGCATCTCTGAAGGCACTCTAACTGGCACAGAAATATATGAGTCAAAGTCCAGTGTGGTTAAAGGAAACATGTTATGAGAGGTTACCATCTTTATTTGCTTTTAAAAATTCCATTTGTCTGACCCGTGTGTTGAATCACAGGCCTGCAACAAACCTGCTGCCAGTGGAATCCGAGTGGAGTCAGCAGATCTGTTATGTATTAGATTTAGTATGGCAGCCAGGTAAGTAGAACTTATGAAAATGAAATCAATATGTCTGCTTTCATTTCCTTCTTACCATTCACTGGCTTCATCAACCATGGCAGGGAGAATGGGGCCAGGGGTGTATCCCTATGTAAACCAGTCTGTAGTGTAGTGAGAAATGTCGGATAGTATCAGCTGACTATATAAAACTGATGAAATGTTTAGGTTTTTTTTTTACATCTCCACTGACTGGCTCTAAGAAGTAAATATGAAATATTGGTTTGGCCTTTTCTAATTGATTTAATGCTAAATATTATTAGATAAAGCATATAAAACTTCTATACAGTAACTGAAGCTATACATATATATATATATATATATATATATATATATATATATATATATATATATATATATATATATATAAATATATATATATATAAATATAGGGGTATTGTAAAGCATTAATTATCACTGGGAAGTTATTGTGTTATATTAATGAAATTTTGTCAGTGTCATCATTGGTTCCTAAGTGGCTGATGTTGTGTGAGATGGAAAAGTTTGAGGCTCGCTGCGTGATAAAGTTCCTGCATTTGAAGCGTATTAGTGCATTGCAAATTCATGATGAGATGATGGAAATGATTAAATGATTGCCCATCTTATGACCCTATATGACCAGAGAGCCATGGACAGAATTTTCAGACCCCACCAGCAATATTCGGCAGCCTATCTAGGTGACGTAGTTGTACATAGCACTGACTGGGAGTCCCACCTTCCACATGTTTAACCTATTTTGGTTCCTGGACGTAGAAACTACGTCCAGGAACCATGCGCGCTACCGCGGCCGATCGCGCGCGTGCATGCGCGTTCCCGGCCGCAGATTCTGTAGCCAGGCAATCAGTGAATCAGGCTACGGTGCCCGATCACTGATTCCTCTCCCCCACTGAAAAAGCGACAGCTTTTCTCGGAAGCTGCGCCTTTTCTGGCTGTTCCCTCCCCGATGTGTCACTCTAAGCGTGTGTTACGCTTAGAGTGACGTCATGTAAACAAACTCATGGCCGCCATCTTGTGGCCAAAAAGTAATACTACAACTGAATATAAAAAAAATGAAAATCAACACACATTTACATTACAAACCTATTGTTTACCTCCCACCCTCCCAAAACTACCCAAATAAAATGTTTACTATAAAAAAAACAAAAACATTACAATAAAAAAAAAAACATGTAAATATTTACCTAAGGGTCTAAACTTTTTAAATATCAATGTAAAGATGAAATATTTCTATATTTTTTTTATTTTAAACTTGTAAATAGTGATAGATGCAAAACGGAAAAAATGCACCTTTATTTCCAAATAAAATATTGTCGCCATACATTGTGATAGGGACATAATTTTAACGGTGTAATAACCGGGACATATGGGCAAATACAATACGTGAGTTTTAATTATGGAGGCATGTATTATTTTAAAACTATAATGGCTGAAAACTGAGAAATAATGAATTTTTCCATTTTTTTCTTATTCTTCCTGTTAAAATGCATTTACAGTAAAGTGGCTCTTAGCAAAATGTACCCCCCAAAGAAAGCCTAATTGGTGGCGGAAAAAACAAGATATAGATCAGTTCATTGTGATAAGTAGTGATAAAGTTATAGGCTAATGAATGGGAGGTGAACATTTCTCATGTGAAAACGACGGAACCTGAATGGGTTAAGCAGTTCTTACAGCTATCCGCAAAGCAGGCCTTACTGCCAATCAAAAAAAATGTGACATTGGGTTAGAGGAAGCCAAATATCTTGGGTACACTATTGGTCGTGGGGTAATAAAACCACAATTAGTGAAAACTGCAGCCATACAGGAATGGCCACTAGTGTTGATCAAACAGTGTTCGCCACTGTTCGGGATTCGGCCTCAACGCTGACAGCAGCACCCACAGGGCCTCACTGCCAGCCAGGCCAGCCACAGGGCCCCAGCCTCACCGCTGACAGCAGCACCCACAGGGCCCCACTGCCAGCCAGGCCAGCCACAGGGCCCCAGCCTCACCGCTGACAGCAGCACCCACAAGGCCTCACTGCCAGCCAGGCCAGCCACAGGGCCCCAGCCTCACCGCTGACAGCAGCTGCAGCACCCACAGGGCTGTTAAAAATCCACACGTATTTTCAGTGACTTTTGTAGCATATTGTTTATTATAAAAACTAGGGATGGGACGAATCCACAATTTCTTCGAATCCGAATCCGGATCCGAATCTAAAAAGGTTCTCGAATATCTCGAACCTTTCGAATCCCGAATCTAACGAATCCTGCACATAAGGATTGTGCGATCCATGGTATAGTTGCCCGCAGTATAGGTACCCAGGCATAGGTGCCCGCAGTATAGGTAGCTAGGTAAAGGTGTCTTCAGTATAGCTAGCAAGGTATAGGGGCCTTCACTATAGGTTGCAAGGTATAGGGGCCTTCACTATAGGTTGCAGGGTATAGTGGCCTTCAGTATAGGCAGCAGGGTATAGTGGCCTTCAGTATAGGCAGCAGGGTATAGTGGTCTTCATTATAGGCAGCAGGGTATAGTGGCCTTCATTATAGGCAGCAGGGTATAGTGGCCTTCAGTATAGGCAGCAGGGTATAGTGGCCTTCAGTATAGGCAGCAGGGTATAGGGGCCTTCAGTATAGGCAGCAGGTTATAGGGGCCTTCAGTATAGGCAGCAGGGTATAGGGGCCTTCAGTATAGGCAGCAGGGTATAGGGGCCTTCAGTATAGGCAGCAGAGTATAGGGGGCTTCAGTATAGGTAGCAGGGTATAGGGGCCTTCAGTATAGGCAGCAGGGTATAGGGGCCTTCAGTATAGGCAGCAGAGTATAGGGGGCTTCAGTATAGGTAGCAGGGTATAGGGGCGTTCAGTATAGGTAGCAGGGTATAGGGGGCTTCAGTATAGGTAGCAGGCTATGGGGGGCTTCAGTATGGGCAGCAGGGTATAGGGGTCTTCAGTATAGGTAGCAGGGTATAGGGGGCTTCAGTATAGTTAGCAGGCTATGGGGGGCTTCAGTATAGGTAGCAGGCTTTGGGGGGCATCAGTATGGGGGGCTTCAGTATAGGTAGCAGGCTATGGGGGGCTTCAGTATAGGTAGCAGGCTACGGAGGGCTTCAGTATGGGGGGCTTCAGTATAGGTAGCAGGCTATGGGGGTGCTTCAGTATAGGTAACAGGCTATGGGGGGCTTCAGTATAGGTAGCAGGCTATGGGGGGCTTCAGTATAGGTAGCAGGCTATGGCGGGCTTCAGTATGGGGGGCTTCAGTATAGGTAGCAGGCTATGGGGGGCTTCAGTATAGTTAGCAGGCTATGGGGGGCTTCAGTATAGGTAGCAGGCTATGGGGGGCTTCAGTATAGGTAGCAGGCTATGGGAGGCTTCAGCATGGGGGGCTTCAGTATAGTTAGCAGGCTACGGGGGGCTTCAGTATAGGTAGAAGGCTATCGGGGGCTTCAGCATGGGGGGCTTCAGTATAGTTAGCAGGCTACGGGGGGCTTCAGTATAGGTAGCAGGCTATGGGAGGTTCAGTATAGGGAGCAGGCTATGGGGGGCTTTGGTATAGGTAGCAGGCTATGAGGGGCTGCAGTGTAGGTAGCTGGGTAATCCTCCTCCCTCCCCCCGCAGCCTCCTCCACTCGTCACCTTGCATAAATAAGGAGAAGCAGCCTCTCACCTCCAGCATGGAGCCCGGAGCTGCAGACTTCTCCTTCACTTCTTAGTTCCCCCTAGTGGCCGCCGGACCGACTCTTACTGATGACGTAGTAAGAGCCAGTCACTAGGGGGAATAAGGAAGACTGCAGGAGGTCTGCCGCTCCGGCCTCCACGCTGGAGGTGAGAGGCTGCTGCTTCTTCTTTATGCAGGGAGGCGAGCGGAGGCGGCGCGGGGAGCGGGAGGAGGACAATTGCGAGCGGGTAAAGTGGCGGATGCACGGCGATGCAGCGTCGGGATTCGGCGGATTCGGCAAGCGGAAAATGGCGTCGGGATTCGATTCCACGAATCTCGAATATTTCCTAATATTCGAGGGATTCGTGGATTCGCCAGATTCGTCGTCCCATCCCTAATAAAAACACTTTTAGTGCCGCCAAGTGGGATCACTTGCGTACCACTGATCCACACGTATATTCAGTGACTTTTGCTGAGTATTGTTTATTAAAAAAACACTTTCAGTGCCGCCAAGTGGGATCACTTGCGTAGTTGCGTACCACCAATCCACACGTATTTTCAGTGACTTGCTGCATATTGTTTATTGAAAAAGCACCTTCAGTGCCGCCAAGTGGGATCACTTGCGTACCACCAATCCACGCGTATTTTCATGTGACTTTTGCTGCATATTGTTTATTAAAAAACACCTTCAGTGCCGCCAAGTGGGATCACTTGCGTACCACCAATCCACAAATATATTCTATGACTTTTGCTGAGTATTGTTTATTAAAAAAACACTTTCAGTGCCGCCAAGTGGGATCACTTGCGTACCACTGATCCACACGTATATTCAGTGACTTTTGCTGAGTATTGTTTATTAAAAAAACACTTTCAGTGCCGCCAACCAAGTGGGATCACTTGCGTAGTTGCGTACCACCAATCCACACGTATTTTCAGTGACTTGCTGCATATTGTTTATTAAAAAAGCACCTTCGGTGCCGCCAAGTGGGTTCACTTGCGTACCACCAATCCACACGTATTTTCATGTGACTTTTGCTGCATATTGTCTATTAAAAAAAAACTTTCAGTGCCGCCAAGTGGGATCACTTGCGTAGTTGCGTACCACCAATCCACACGTATTTTCATGTGACTTTTGCTGCATATTGTTAATTAAAAAAGCGTCTTCAGTGCCGCCAAGTGGGATCACTTGGCTACCACCAATCCACACGTATTTTCAGTGACTTTTGCTGCATATTGTTTATTAAAAAAACACCTTCAGTGCCGCCAGGTGGGATCACTTGCGTACCACCAATCCACAAATATATTCTGTGACTTTTGCTGAGTATTGTTTATTAAAAAAACACTTTCAGTGCCACCAAGTGGGATCACTTGCGTACCACCAGGTGTGCAGAGGTTGTTCTGATGAGCTGTACTCCACCGCACACATATGAGCGCACCATGCGTTCCTCACAAACCTCCGCTGTGAGTAGCACTCCCAACAACAGCAACAGCCAACGCCCCACGCAAGTTATAATATCCACTCCAGCAGCCAGTGATCAGCAGCAGCTCTCCCTGGACGAGAACGTTGTGTCTCTCGGTCCGGTGCCAGGGCGATTATTCAGGGCTGCCATTGAGGAGATGATGGGGCCTAATGTGGAGGAGGAGGTTGGGCTCAGGCCAGCATCCCAAGTTAATGTTGAGGACGATGAGGGGTCTGTGTCTGGGGATGTTGGGGTGGCAGAGGTGGTGGGGGGGTCAGGAGAAGAGTTCTATGATGATGATGATGATCGGGATGATCTGTATGTGCCTCAGACCCCGGAAAACATGTTGTATCGTGTGTTTAGGTACTAAATTCTGCGTTCCCACTGCCCGGGTCCATGGATGCATATAATTTTTGGGCAGCACTATCAAACTGTGGTACTATCAGTGAGTTGCCATGGTCCTTCTGTGCTGCCGCACTGACCGTCCACTTTGTCCATTGTCAGCATTACATGATCATGTGGTCGGCAAAATCACCCGAAGCCTGAAAAATGTCGTAGCCTGCAAGGTTCACCTCACCACTGACACCTGGACGAGTGCGTTTGGCCAGGGTCGGTACATCTCCCTTACGGCGCACTGGGAGAACCTTGTGGAGCCTGGCAGCGACTCCTCACCCGCTACGGCACAGGTGTTGCCAACGCCGCAAATTGCCGGACCTGCTTCCCTGTGAGTCAATGACAACAGCGACCTCTCTGGCTCCTTCTCCTCCACCGCCTCTCCAAGCTCTACCTCATCCGGCATCGGTAACCCAGCAACAGGAGCATGGAAGCGGTGCAGCACAGCTGTTGCCATGCTTCAGCAAGCCTCAAACCTTACTGAAGCTGATCTGCATTGGAGATAAGCAGCACACAGGTGCAGAAATTTGGAAGGCAATCAAGGAACAGACCCAGTTGTGGCTGGCACCGCTGCACCTGGAACCAGGCATGGTTGTGTGTGATAATGGGAGCAATCTCATTCGCGCCTTACAGTTGGCAAAGCTGAGACACATCCCTTGCCTGGCCCACGTTCTGAACCTAGTTGTTCAGCGGTTCCTGAGGACATACCCAAACGAGGCGGATCTTCTGCTGAAGGTGCGGCGAGTGGCCAAACATTTCCAAAAGTCCAGTGCCGCTTCGGCCGCACTCTCCAAGTTGCAGCAGCGCTTCAGTTATGCCTGCATTTTGTCGCCATGCCAGGCCTGGGTTGTGTCACAAAGCGTGGTCTTGCTCTCCTGTAGTACCTCCTCTTCCATCCTGTGTGCTGAGTTAGCGTTGCCGCTCCCTTTTTAAGGAATATCTCATTCTATTATATTTATCACTGCATGGCGACAAAATGATTTGCTGTAAGCATGCATTTTGTCGCCATGCCAGGCCTGGGTTGTGTCACAAAGCATGGCCTTGCTCTCCTGTAGTACCTCCTCTTCCATCCTGTGTGCTGGGTTAGCGTTGCCGCTCTCTTTTTAAGGAATATCTCATTCTATTATATTTATCACTGCATGGCGACAAAATGCTTTGCTGTACTCATGCATTTTGTCGCCATGCCAGGCCAGGGTTGTGTCACAAAGCGTGGCCTTGCTCTCCTGTAGTACCTCCTCTTCCATCCTGTTTGCTAGCTTAGCCAGCACACAGGATGGCAGAGCAGGCAAAGGAGAGCAAGGCCACGCTTTGAGACAAAAAACAGGCCTGGCATGAGGACAAATTGCATGCTTAAAGCAATGCACTTTGTCGCCATGCTTTGAAAAATATAATAACATTAAAATATTCCTCAAAATGGCACCGGCAACACTAAGCCAGCCTGGCTTAGCGTTGCCGGTGCCATTTTCAGGAATATTTCAATTTTATTATATTTTTCAATGCATGGCGACAAAGTGCATTGCTTTCAGTATCCAATTTGGCCTCACGCAAGGCCTGGGTTGTGTCTCAAAGCGTGGCCTCCTCCTCCTGCACCTCCTCTTCCATTCTGTGTGCTGCGGGGTTAGCGTTGCCGGTCCCATTGGTAGTACTACGACAGCTTTCCAGGATCTCATTTGCCCCTCCCCCCCCCCACTATTCCCAAGCCATTTTGCAGAAGTTTCCCTCATTTTTTAAGGTTTTTTTGGCCTGCAAAACAGAATTATTCGGGTCCCCATTGACTGGCATTGGATTCGGAATTCGGCCCGAACATGCCGCATATCGGGCGACGTTCGGCCGAACCGAACCCTAACATTTTGGTGTTCGATCAACACTAGTGGCCACACCCTGCAAACAAAAAATAGGTCAGAGCTTTTCTTGGCATTACTGGTTATTATAGACGATTTATCCCAAATTTTGCAACTCTTGCAGCGCCCTTGACTAACCTTACAAAAGAAAAAGACTCAGTGATGATAAAGTGGTCTCCAGAGGCAGAACAGTAATTTCTGGTCTTGAAGAAGGCCCTTTGTGAACAGCCAATCTTGTACCCCCCAGACTTTTCCAAGGACTTTGTAGTTCAGACAGACGCATCGGATGTAGGCCTGGAAGCAGTATTGTCACAAGTACAGAATGGGGAAGAACACCCTATTGTGTATTTACGTAGAAAATTAAATGAACATGAGAGAAGATATGCAGTGATAGAAAAGGAATGTCTGGCTATAAAGTGGGCCCTAGAGGCATTGAAATATTATTTGTTGGGTCGTCACTTTAATTTAATAACTGATCATGCTCCTCTCAAATGGATGGCACAGAAGAAATAGACAAATAGAAGGGTAAACCACTGGTTTCTTACTTTGCAAGACTATAGTTTTACTATAAAACATAAACCAGGAGCAAAGATGGGAAATGCAGACGCCCTATCCCGAGTACACTCATGTTTTTCTGTGTGTTCCAACCTTGGGGTTGAAAGAAGGGGGGGAGGGTATGTAGCAGGGTAGCTAACAGAGAGCCTGGAAAAGTCCTGTCAGGAGTTTATATATCACCCAGACTTCTATCCTTTGCATGCAGGGAGCTAATCCACTCCAGGAATCCAACTGATTCATTAATTAGTATTCAGGAGGTGGATTATGTTAAATAGCTAAGCCCTGCTCTCATTCATTGCTCTGTAACCTGGGGAGCAGACAGGTTGAGTCTGACTGGAGCAAAAAGGTTGGTTTAAAAACTATCATTTGTTGCGGTGTGACTAACAAAGCATAAGGCTTGTTCAGTCTATAGTTACAACAAAAAAGTAGCATGAAGAAGATCCGGCACTATAGTGTTTAATGATAGCAACAATTTGTAGACAGTGGCATAAGACGAGTGGTCATGATGAACATAGCAGAGCATAACATCCAAGCATAATAGCAAACAATGACGTTAGTGCCAAAAATGTCTAACTTGGTACCTGGGTGTGGGTGGGAGGTAGCGGTGGTGGGTGCCAGAGGGTGCACGGCCCGACGACCGTTTCGCGTGGCTTACGCCAAGCTTTCTCTAAGGTGCAGGTGCAACAAATGCTGGAGGAGCGGCGGGGCATATAAAGCGTGTTGGAGGTACACTTCCGGTCCGCCGCAGTTGGATCCACCCCTTCTGGAACTGCTAGCCAGAATTGGCCAATCCCCAGCTGAGTCTCGTGGGACGCATGAAGTGACGCATGCGCAGTCGCGTGTACGCGTCAAGATGACGTCCGCTCACGCTGGTTTGCTCATAAGCGTCACTGGTGGGGGCGGGAACTATTTCGCATGGACAGTCGCGTGCACGCGTCAAAGGGTTCTTTGTGCTCCTTACATGACCCCTGTACATTCCCCCTAGGCCGCTTCTTGTTGCCCTTACAATCCTTTAGCGGCTTCTTTACCCTCTATTTTTTATCTATATTCCTTTTACCAACATCAAGTGATGGTTTTTAGTGGAATTATATTAAATTAAAATAAATAAACTAATACATTTGTTTCATTAAGGAGGATGAGCCGCTTCAGGGATTGTCTGTCCCTCTCCACTTGGTGGCCGTTCTGCGACCTGCAGCCTCTCTTCTCCTTGGTGTACCCAAGTACCCCTTCCCTCTTTTTCCCTTCTTCATTCTTTTCATTCCCAACTCACACCCCACCACCTTCCACTCTCTTTTTGGGTATCACTTGTTATCCTCCTCTTCCCCTCCCTGGCTCTGCTTTACCCTGCAGCTCAGCATTGACGCATTGTGTTTCAGTCCTGGGTGGAAATGGTCCACCTATCCATTTGGAGTGCATCTACCACTAGCTGCCTCCCCTCGGTGTCCCTATCTGTTTTGGCAACACCGAGGTTGCTATGGTTCTTATTTGGCACGTGATTTGAGCGCGTCATAGCAGCTCCGTGTGCCGAAGAGGCTGATGTGGGTTGGGATTAGTTAGCGTGCACGTACGTCACTTTGACGCGTGCACGCGACTGTCCATGCGAAATAGTTCCCGCCCCCACCAGTGACGCTTATGAGCAAACCAGCGTGAGCAGACGTCATCTTGACGCGTACACGCGACTGCGCATGCGCCACTTCATGCGTCCCACGAGACTCAGCTGGGGATTGGCCAATTCTGGCTAGCAGTTCCAGAAGGGGTGGATCCAACTGCGGCGGACCGGAAGTGTACCTCCAACACGCTTTATATGCCCCGCCGCTCCTCCAGCATTTGTTGCACCTGCACCTTAGAGAAAGCTTGGCGTAAGCCACGCAAAACGGTCGTCGGGCCGTGCACCCTCTGGCACCCACCACCGCTACTTCCCACCCACACCCAGGTACCAAGTTAGACATTTTTGGCACTAACGTCATTGTTTGCTATTATGCTTGGATGTTATGCTCTGCTATGTTCATCATGACCACTCGTCTTATGCCACTGTCTACAAATTGTTGCTATCATTAAACACTATAGTGCCGGATCTTCTTCATGCTACTTTTTTGTTGAACCTGCTGCTCTGTATTTGTCCTGAGCACATAGTGTTCTGGGTGTTTATTACCTACCTACCCCGAGTGCCCGCCAACTCTCCCTCAATTTCAGAACTGTAGAACTGTATATATTGTGTAGTTAGAACCGAGACACGGATAGGGTTTTGTTTTTGAATTTATTTTGTTTTTCAAGCACCTTTTTATGCATCTGTGTATATAGTTGTAAATAAACACACCACTGTTTGAAGGATAAGCCAATGGACTGGTTTATATGCCTGAAAAGGTTGCTCACCCCCGGGAGCCTAGCACCCGTTACATATTCCCCCTCTCGCTATATATATATATATATATATATATATATATATATATATATATATATATATATATACACACACACACACACTGTATATGTATATATATATATATATATATATATATATATATATATATATATATATATATATATATACACAGTATGTACAGTATATACTAGTGACTTAGCCTGTTTAAAAATGGGCTAGGTCTGTCCTCCCTAATGCGCCGCGCGCATGCGTGCTCCCATCGTGCACCCATCGCGCACACGCCCAGCACGCGCACACACACACCCGCCTCTTCTGGCCCCATCCTCCGGCTCTGCGTCCCTGCACATGCGCATTGCACAAAAAGCACTGACGGATGGACATGGGACGCAGGGACACTTGCCTTTTATTAGGAAGGATATATATATATATATATATATATATATATATATATATATATACTGTATATATCAACTTGTAGTTCACACATAACATGAATCCTGCAGGATTTAATGTGTAAGAAAAGGCTACAGAAGCCACAGAGCACTGAGAGCACAGAATAATTATTAAGCCAATCTTTTAGTCTTCTCATAATCAGACACAACTGTACCACCTTTGGATGGTTGCTGCAAATTAAACATACATAAAAATCAGAGCAGTTGGCAATTCACATTATGTTAAAATAGACTTAATCATAAAATGAATATTTTAAGTAATCTTTACCTGCACAAATCACTAACCATTTATGGTATAATGTTGTTATAATTGAACAGGATAAAAAGGAAAATTCAAATGTTTAGTAGGAAGAGAAATAATTTGGATGTTTGGATGTTGAGGGAGGGCTCCTTGGGGCCCCTCTGGTCCAAGAGCCCTGTTGCAGTCGCAACCTCTGCATCCGCTATTGCTATGCCACTGTAATTGCTGACCATTGCTGTGCCCCTTCTAGGGCTCCAGTGATCACCAAATAACAGCTTGCACTGCTACTTTGTCTACATGTAAATGCATGCAGGGGTGTTTTATAAACATTTTACTCACCAAAATATCATGTGAAAGGTGGTGTGGATTGCATGGGGAGGGCTTGTGATGCAATCTATCATCACCTTAACCACTTCTATACCATGACATTTTGTGCTGATCTGTGCTGCGTGGGCTCTCCAGCCCACAGCACAGATCAGATAGCAGCCAGGCCGATCAGACTTCCCCCCTTTTTCCCCCACTAGGGGGATGTCCTGCTGGGGGGGTCTGATCGCCGCCGGCTGCTTGCGCTTGCGGGGGGGGGGCTCTTCAAAGCCCCCCTCCGCAGCGCTTCCTGGCCTCCTTCCCCTTCCCTCCCTCTCCCTCCCCCTGTGAGCGGCGCAGGACGGATTTCCGTCCTGCGCCTGATGGGATAGGCTTTAGCCTATCAGATGCCGGTGATCCCCAGCCAATCAGAGGCCGGGGATCACCGATCTCCTCTACGGCGCTGCTGCGCAGCAGCGCCGTATACATGTAAACACCGGGGAAGGTCTTCCCCGTGTGTTTACATTTACCCTGCGAGCCGCCGATCGGCTCGTAGGGTGTTCACGGAGACACCCTCCGTGAACTGACATGGAACGTTTCCATGGAATAAACTTCAGGATTCAGGGGCGTATATATACGCACCAAGAATCCGGAAGTGGTTAATGGGTTAATGGGACCCTGTAACAAGACTAAAGTAATTAAACTAAATAGCTCCATGTAATCCAATGACTCTATTTACAGTCAGTGTCATCCCTTACCTGATCTGCTCTCTGCCAATATAGCCACCAGAGCTAGACTGGATATAGAGGTCAAGCCCTCCCCTCTCCACCCACATTGTCACATCACTCATCGCCCACCCTCCCTTCACCAGCACAACAGGTAGATGGATCTTAACAATCTAGGGGACGCTGTAAATACTGTAAGGTCAATAACAGCTTTATAAGGGCTTTTTCCCCATTGAGGGGCCCCCTTCATAAGTACGCAACCAAATAGCCACTCAAATAAGGTAAAAGGGCTCTTTCAGCAGACCATTTGCCTATTTTTCACAAAGGGAAAGAAGCGTTAAAAAAAAGTGTTTTCCATACTAAATGTTTTACTATGTTTAACCACTTGAGGACCTAGGGCTTTCTACCCCTTAAGGACCGGCCACTTTTTTTCCATTCAGACCACTGCAGCTTTCACGGTTTATTGCTCGCTCATACAACCTACCACCTAAATGAATTTTGGCTCCTTTTCTTGTCACTAATAAAGCTTTCTTTTGATGCTATTTGATTGCTCCTGCGATTTTTACTTTTTATTATATTCAGCAAAAAAGACATGAATTTTGGCAAAAAAATGATTTTTTTAACTTTCTGTGCTGACAGTTTTCAAATAAAGTAAAATTTCTGTATACATGCAGCGCGAAAAATGTGGACAAACATGTTTTTGATTAAAAAAAAAACCCATTCAGTGTATATTTATTGGTTTGGGTAAAAGTTATAGCGTTTACAAACTATGGTGCCAAAAGTGAATTTTCCCATTTTCAAGCATCTCTGACTTTTCTGACCCCCTGTCATGTTTCATGAGGGGCTAGAATTCCAGGATAGTATAAATACCCCCCAAATGACCCCATTTTGGAAAGAAGACATCCCAAAGTATTCACTGAGAGGCATAGTGAGTTCATAGAAGATATTATTTTTTGTCACAAGTAAGCGGAAAATGACACTTTGTGAGAAAAAAAAAAAAAAAAAAAAAGTTTCCATTTATTCTAACTTGCGACAAAAAAAAAATGAAATCTGCCACGGACTCACCATGCCCCTCTCTGAATACCTTGAAGGGTCTACTTTCCAAAATGGATCATTTGTGGGGTGTGTTTACTGTCCTGACATTTTGGGGGGTGCTAAATTGTAAGCACCCCTGTAAAGCCTAAAGGTGCTCATTGGACTTTGGACCCCTTAGCGCAGTTAGGCTGCAAAAAAGTGCCACACATGTGGTATTGCCGTACTCAGGAGAAGTAGTATAATGTGTTTTGGGGTGTATTTTTACACATACCCATGCTGGGTGGGAGAAATATCTCTGTAAATGACAATTTGTTAATTTTTTTTACACACAATTGTCCATTTACAGAGATATTTCTCCCACTCAGCATGGGTATGTGTAAAAATACACCACAAAACACATTATACTACTTCTCCTGAGTACGGCGATACCACATGTGTGGCACTTTTTTGCACCCTAACTGCGCTAAAGGGCCCAAAGTCCAATGAGTACCTTTAGGATTTCACAGGTCATTTTGAGAAATTTCGTTTCAAGACTACTCCTCACGGTTTAGGGCCCCTAAAATGCCAGGGCAGTATAGGAACCCCACAAATGACCCCATTTTAGAAAGAAGACACCCCAAGGTATTCCGTTAGTAGTATGGCGAGTTCATAGAAGATTTTATTTTTTGTCACAAGTTAGCGGAAAATGACACTTTGTGAAAAAACACAATTAAAATCAATTTCCGCTAACTTTTGACAAAAAATAAAATCTTCTATGAACTCACCATACTCCTAACGGAATACCTTGGGGTGTCTTCTTTCTAAAATGGGGTCATTTGTGGGGTTCCTATACTGCCCTGGCATTTTAGGGGCCCTAAACCGTGAGGAGTAGTCTTGAAACGAAATTTCTCAAAATGACCTGTGAAATCCTAAAGGTACTCATTGGACTTTGGGCCCTTTAGCGCAGTTAGGGTGCAAAAAAGTGCCACACATGTGGTATCGCCATACTCGGGAGAAGTAGTACAATGTGTTTTGGGGTGTATTTTTACACATACCCATGCTGGGTGGGAGAAATACCTCTGTAAATGGACAATTGTGTGTAAAAAAATCAAAAGATTGTCATTTACAGAGGTATTTCTCCCACCCAGCATGGGTATGTGTAAAAATACACCCCAAAACACATTGTACTACTTCTCCCGAGTACGGCGATACCACATGTGTGGCACTTTTTTGCACCCTAACTGCACTAAGGGGCCCAAAGTCCAATGAGTACCTTTAGGATTTCACAGGTCATTTTTGTTTCAAGACTACTCCTCACGGTTTAGGGCCCCTAAAATGCCAGGGCAGTATAGGAACCCCACTAATGACCCCATTTTAGAAAGAAGACACCCCAAGGTATTCCGTTAGGAGTATGGTGAGTTCATAGAAGTTTTTATTTTTTTGTCACAAGTTAGCGGAAATTGATTTTAATAGTTTTTTTTCACAAAGTGTCATTTTCCGCTAACTTGTGACAAAAAATAAAATCTTCTATGAACTCACCATACTCCGTACGGAATACCTTTGGGTGTCTTCTTTCTAGAATGGGGTCATTTGTGGGGTTCCTATACTGCCCTGGCATTTTAGGGGCCCTAAACCGTGAGGAGTAGTCTTGAAACCAAATGTCGCAAAATGACCTGTGAAATCCTAAATTGGACTTTGGGCCCCTTAGCGTACTTAGGGTGTAAAAAAGTGCCACACATGTGGTACCGCTGTACTCAGAAGAAGTAGTATAATGCGTTTTGGGGTGTATTTTTACACATACCCATGCTAAGTGGGAGAAATATCTCTGTAAATGACAATTGTTTGATTTTTTTACACACAATTGTCCATTTACATAGAAATTTCTCCCACCCAGCATGGGTATGTGTAAAAATACACCCCAAAACACATTATACTACTTTTCCTGAGTACGGCGGTACCACATGTGTGACACTTTTTTGCAGCCTAGGTGCGCTAAGGGGCCCAACGTCCTATTCACAGGTCATTTTGAAGCATTTGTTTTCTAGACTACTCCTCGCGGTTTAGGGCCCCTAAAATGCCAGGGCAGTATAGGAACCCCACAAGTGACCCCATTTTAGAAAGAAGACACCCCAAGGTATTCCGTTAGGTGTATGGCGAGTTCATAGAAGATTTTATTTTTTGTCACAAGTTAGTGAAAAATGACACTTTGTGAAAAAAAACCAATAAAAATTAATTTCCGCTAACTTTTGACAAAAAATTAAATCTTCTATGAACTCGTCATACACCTAACATAATACCTTGGGGTGTCTTTTTTTTCTAAAATGGGGTCACTTGTGGGGTTCCTATACCGCCCTGGCATTTTACAGGCCCAAAACCGTGAGTAGTCTGGAAACCAAATGTCTCAAAATGACTGTTCAGGGGTATAAGCATCTGCAAATTTTGATGACAGGTGGTCTATGAGGGGGCGAATTTTGTGGAACCGGTCATAAGCAGGGTGGCCTTTTAGATGACAGGTTGTATTGGGCCTGATCTGATGGATAGGAGTGCTAGGGGGGTGACAGGAGGTGATTGATGGGTGTCTCAGGGGGTGGTTAGAGGGGAAAATAGATGCAATCCATGCACTGGGGAGGTGATCGGAAGGGGGTCTGAGGGTTTGGCCGAGTGATCAGGAGCCCACACGGGGCAAATTGGGGCCTGATCTGATGGGTAGGTGTGCTAGGGGGTGACAGGAGGTGATTGATGGGTGTCTCAAGGTGTGATTATGGGGAATGGATGCAAGCAATGCACTGGCGAGGTGATCAGGGCTGGGGTCTGAGGGCATTCTGAGGGTGTGGGCGGGTGATTGAGTGCCCTAGGGGCAGATAGGGGTCTAATCTGATAGGTAGCAGTGACAGGGGGTGATTGATGGGTAATTAGTGGGTGTTTAGGGTAGAGAATAGATGGAAACACTGCGCTTGGGTGGTGATCTGATGTCGGATCTGCGGGCGATCTATTGGTGTGGGTGGGTGATCAGTTTGCCCGCAAGGGGCAGGTTAGGGGCTGATTGATGGGTGGCAGTGACAGCGGGTGATTGATGGGTGGCAGTGACAGGGGGTGATTGATGGGTGGCAGTGACAGGGGGTGATTGATGGGTGATTGATAGGTGATTGACAGGTAATCAGTGGGTTATTACAGGGGAGAACAGATGTAAATATTGCACTGGCGAATTGATAAGGGGGGTCTGAGGGCAATCTGAGCGTGTAGGCGGTCGATTGGGTGCCCGCAAGGGGCAGATTAGGGTCTGATCTGATAGGTAACAGTGACAGGTGGTGATAGGGAGTGATTGATGGGTGATTGATGGGTAATTAGTGGGTGTTTAGAGGAGAGAATAGATGGAAACACTGCGCTTGGGTGGTGATCTGATGTCGGATCTGCGGGCGATCTATTGGTGTGGGTGGGTGATCAGATTGCCCGCAAGGGGCAGGTTAGGGGCTGATTGTTGGGTGGCAGTGACAGGGGGTGATTGATGGGTGATAGGTGATTGGCAGGTGATTGACAGGTGATCAGTGGGTTATTACAGGGAAGGACAGATGTAATTAATGCACTGGCGAATTGATAAGGGGGGGGGGGGGTCTGAGGGCAATCTGAGCGTGTGGGCGGGTGATTGGGTGCCCGCAAGGGGCAGATTAGGGTCTGATCTGATAGGTAACAGTGACAGGTGGTGATAGGGGGTGATTGATGGGTAATTAGTGGGTGTTTAGAGAAGATAACAGATGTAAACGATACATTTGGGAGGTAATCTGACGGCGGGTTTGCGGGCGATCTAATGGTGTGGGTGGGTGATCAGATTGCCCGCAAGGGGCAGGTTAGGGGCTGATTGATGGGTGGCAGTGACAGGGGGTGACAGGGGGTGATTGATGGGTGATAGGTGATTGGCAGGTGATTGACAGGTGATCAGTGGGTTATTACAGGGAAGAACAGATGTAATTAATGCACTGGTGAATTGATAAGGGGGGGTCAGAGGGCAATCTGAGCGTGTGGGCGGGTGATTGGGTGCCCGCAAGGGGCAGATTAGGGTCTGATCTGATAGGTAAAAGTGACAAGTGGTGATAGGGGGTGATTGATGGGTGATTGATGGGTAATTAGTGGGTGTTTAGAGGAGAGAATAGATGTAAACAATGGATTTGGGAGGTGATCTGATGTCGGATCTGTGGGCGATCTATTGGTGTGGGTGGGTGATCAGATTGCCCGCAAGGGGCAGGTTAGGGGCTGATTGATGGGTGGCAGTGACAGGGGGTGATTGACGGGTGATTGATGGGTGATTGACGGGTGATTGACAGGTGATTGACAGGTGATTGACAGGTGATCAGGGGGATAGATGCATACAGTAAACAGGGGGGGTGGTCTGGGGGGGGGTCTGGGGAGAATCTGAGGGGTGGGGGGTGATCAGGAGGGGGCAGGGAGCAGGGGGGGGGGATAAAAAAAAAATAGCGTTGACAGATAGGGACAGGGAGTGATTGATGGGTGATTAGGGGGGTGATTGGGTGCAAACAGGGGTCTGGGGGGTGGGCAGGGGGGGGGTCTGATGGGTGCTGTGGGCGATCTGGGGCAGGGGGGGGAGAAATCAGTGTGCTTGGGTGCAGACTAGGGTGGCTGCAGCCTGCCCTGGTGGTCCCTCGGACACTGGGACCACCAGGGCAGGAGGCAGCCTGTATAATACACTTTGTAAACATTACAAAGTGTATTATACACTTTGTATGCGGCGATCGCGGGGTTAACATCCCGCCGGCGCTTCCGTATAGCCGGCGGGATGTTGCGGCGAGCGAGCGGTGACAGGCGCCGGCGGAGGATCGCGTCACGGATGACGCGATCGCTCCGCCCATGCCCTTAAATGGACCGCCGCCTCTGTGGGTGAGGCCGTCCTGCAGGGCTCCACTTCCCCGCCGCCCCTGTGTAGTGGGCGGTCGGGAAGTGGTTAAGTGCTGCTAGACTTCTTCAGGTTGTTTTTCCACTAAAAGCGATTCAGAGTGATTTCTTGTACGTGACTTTGGATGGGGGAATCAATAGGCTGCTTCCAAATTCAAGTGCAAGGAAAAAAAATGGATGATCAGCGCGTGTATCAAAAAAGGGCACCTGGAAAAATGGGTGCGGGATATAGCTGAAATTATAGGTTGTAATGTAAAACAATAATTTTCATTTATAGCTTGTAAACGAAAAATGTAGTGCTAAATCGGTTAACTAAATGGAAATTAAATGGCAAAATACTGTCTATAACAACAAACAAATTCTGAAATGAAACGTCAAATAGCGTCTATAACAAAAAAACGATATTCACACTTGTATTAAGCATAGTAATACAATGGTAGATTTTACAGATATTTTACTGCAATTATACCTAACTGTAGGCTCACACAGATCTCTCCCTATCCCTAACCCCTAGACCCAGAGCAGCCATCAGGGGGGGCAACTGACACTTCAGTGAGGGGCCCAGATTTTCTGGGGGCCCTGGGCCCCCCGAAAAAGCTGGAAGGGCCGCATGTGCTGGCTGCGGGCCTGTGGCTCACTACCCAGCAAACCGCATTCCAGCACTGAGGGAAGAATGACATCAGCTCTTGAACGTGGGGAACAGATGAGTGAGCCCGCTACAGCGGACTTTCTATACTGTGGCACCACCTATATCTGGCTACAGGCTACCTATACTGGGCCACCACCTATACCTGGCTACCTATACTGAGGCTGGAACAACCTATACCTAGCTACCGATACTGGGGCACCACCTATATCTGGCTACAGGCTACCTATACTGGGCCACCACCTATACCTGGCTCCCTATACTGGGGCTGGAACAACCTATACCTAGCTACCTATACTGGGGCACCACCTATATCTGGCTACAGGCTACCTATACTGGGCCACCACCTATACCTGGCTTCCTATACTGGGGCTGGAACCACCTATACTGGGGCACCACCTATACCTGGCTACCTTTACCTCCACTTTTTGCCACATCACGCTGTGCAAGCCACTTTCTTCAGTGTCGGAGCCATGCACATTTTTCGCTGCAGCTCACTTTGCGCAAAGCACAGACACGGGTGTGGGGTGGCTAGTGAGCGGGGTCAGCAACTAGTGGGTGAGCCCGGGGAGGGGGGGCACCAGGCCTGATGATATGTGAGGGGCCCCAAAATTTCTGATGGCGGCCCTGCCTAGACCCCCTCTTTGTTTAAATATACATAATTTAATAAATTGTATATATTGCATATATTGTGCTGTAACTATGCCTAACCTTACTCTCACACAGAACCCTCCCTGTACCTATCCCTAACCCCTAGACCCCCCTGGTGGTGCCTAACCCTAACCACCCCCCTGGTGGTGTATATTGTGCTGTAACTATACCTAACCCTACTCTCACACAGAACTCTCCCTGTACCTATCCCTAACCCCTAGACCCCCCTGGTGGTGCCTAACCCTAACCACCCCCCGGTGGTGTATATTGTACTGTAACTTAACCTAACCCTACTCTCACACAGAACCCTCCCTGTACCTATCCCTAACCCCTAGACCCCCCTGGTGGTGCCTAACCCTAACCACCCCCTGGTGGTGCCTAACCCTAACCACCCCCTGGTGATACCTAACCCTAACCACCCCCTGGTGGTGCCTAACCCTAAGACCCCCCTGGTGGTGCCTAACCCTAAGACCCCCCTGGTGGTGCCTAACCCTAAGACCCCCCTGGTGGTGCCTAACCCTAACCACCCCCCTGGTGGTGTCCAACCCTAACCATTCCCCTGGTGGTGCCTAACCCTAACCATCCCCACTGCACAAACACCATTACACACATATAAACAATAATATATGTAATCCTTAAAATAACATGAATAGAATAATTTATATATGTGTAATAGAATAAATAGCCTCAAAATCACGTACACATTAATAATATTATAAATAGAAAAAGGTGTGTATATATATATGTATACACATATATGTATATATATATATATACAGGATCTTCAAAAAAAAATTAGCATATTGTGATAAATTCATTATTTTCTGTGAAGTACTGATAAACATTAGACTTTCATATATTTTAGTTTCAAATACACACAACTGAAGTAGTTCAAGCCTTTTATTGTTTTAATATTGATGATTTTGGCATACAGCTCATGAAAACCCAAAATTCCTATCTCAAAAAATTAGCATATTTCATCCGACCAATAAAAGAAAAGTGTTTTTAAAACAAAAAAAGTCAACCATTAAATAATTATGTTCAGTTATGCACTCAATACTTGGTCGGGAATCCTTTTGCAGAAATGACTGCTTCAATGTGGCGTGGCATGGAGGCAATCAGCCTGTGGCACTGCTCAGGTGTTATGGAGGCCCAGGATGCTTCAATAGCGGCCTTAAGCTCATCCAGAGTGTCGGGTCTTGCGTCTCTCAACTTTCTCTTCACAATATCCCACAGATTCTCTATGGGGTTCAGGTCAGGAGAGTTGGCAGGCCAATTGAGCACAGTAATACCATGGTCAGTAAACCATTTACCAGTGGTTTTGGCACTGTGAGCAGGTGCCAGGTTGTGCTGAAAAATTAAATCTTCATCTCCATAAAGCTTTTCAGCAGATGGAAGCATGAAGTGCTCCAAAATCTCCTGATAGCTAGCTGCATTGACACTGCCCTTGATAAAACACAGTGGACCAACACCAGCAGCTGACATGGCACCCCATACCATCACTTACTGTGGGTACTTGACACTGGACTTCAGGCATTTTGGCATTTCCCTCTCCCCAGTCTTTCTCCAGACTTTGGCACCTTGATTTCCGAATGACATGTAAAAGTTGCTTTCACCTGCAAAAAGTACTTTGGACCACTGAGCAACTGTCCAGTGCTGCTTCTCTGTAGCCCCGATCAGGCGTTTCTGCCGCTGTTTCTGGTTCAAAAGTGGGTTCATGCTTCCATCTGCTGAAAAGCTTTATGCAGATGAAGATTTCATTTTTCAGCACGGCCTGGCACCTGCTCACAGTGCCAAAACCACTGGTAAATGGTTTACTGACCATGGTATTACTGTGCTCAATTGGCCTGCCAACTCTCCTGACCTGAACCCCATAGAGAATCTGTGGGATATTGTGAAGAGAAAGTTGAGAGACGCAAGACCCAACACTCTGGATGAGCTTAAGGCCGCTATCGAAGCATCCTGGGCCTCCATTACACCTGAGCAGTGCCACAGGCTGATTGCCTCCATGCCACACCGCAATGAAGTAGTCATTTCTGCAAAAGGATTCCCGACCAAGTATTAAGTGCATAAATGAACATACGGTAATTATTTGAAGGTTGACTTTTTTTGTTTTAAAAACACTTTTCTTTTATTGGTCGGATGAAATATGCTAATTTTTTGAGATAGGAAATTTGGGTTTTGATGAGCTGTATGCCAAAATCATCAATATCTAAACAATAAAAGGCTTGAACTACTTCAGTTGTGTGTATTTGAATCTAAAATATATGAAAGTCTAATGTTTATCAGTACATTACAGAAAATAATGCACTTTATCACAATATGCAAATTTTTTGAGAAGATCCTGTGTATGTATGTATGTATGTATGTATGTATGTATGTATGTATGTATGTATGTATGTATGTATGTATATATATATATATATATATATATATATATATATATATATATATATATATATATATATGTATATATGTATATATATATATTATATATATATATAATATATATATATAAGATATATATATAAATAGCCTTACAATCATGTACGCATTACAATTCTTAAAATAACGGTAATATTAAAAGCGATATATTAGTAAGTTAATAAAACTATAATCGACACATTATAAGTCTTAAAAACAAAGTTAATACCAAAAGCAATGTATTTCTAATAGAATAAGGTTGAAAACGATATTTAAGCATTATACGTATGAAAACGAATTTTATATGACAAGATAAGTGTAAACGAAAATTAACTTGTTACAGTCCTTTAAGCGAAATTTTAAAAACGGGAAATTAAGTAAAAGCTCTTATAAGCGAAATTTAAAAACGAAAAATAAGTATAACACAAAGTCAAACGAACTTGTAAACGATATTTGTTATAAACCTTATTCTGTAAACGAAAACTTTTGTTAACATGATTCCTGCAACCGATATTATGAAAACGAATTTTAAATGACAAAATAAGTGTAAACGAAAATGTACTTGTTACAGTCCTGTAAGCGAAATTTAAAAACGGGAAAATAAGTGAAAGCTCCTATAAGCGAAATTTAAAAACGAAAAATAAGTAAAACACAAAGTCAAAACGAACTTGTAAACGATATTTGTTATAAACCTTATTCTGTAAACAAACTTTTGTTAACACGATCCCTGCAACCGCTATTTCTCGGGCGCCCTTTTTTCCTGTCGGGCGCCCAATAGCCGATATTTTGCATTGCAGTCTATGGTGGCGCCCTTTTTGTCCACTAGCCATGTCCTACTGGCCCGTGATCAGCAGCATTTTTTGCATCACACATGTGAATCTCCCTAGCCATGGCAAGACAAAAAGGATTTGGATGCCTCAACACAAGTGCTGCTGTGCATCTCAGAGAGCCTGCAAAGGGGAGGATTGCTATTAGCTATGACCATGCAGATTTTGCAAAATTGTTGTTGCTGTGGAAACAGTTTATGTGATTCCCAAAGCTTTCTCTGAAACAGTTGCTGCTTTTGCAAAAATAGTGGCTTTTGTGGTGTAACATGATCCTCCGTGCACTCAGTCCTTAGTGCTACCTTGCACAGAGGCATCATATTGAGACAGTCAACATCTTTATATGTAAGACGAGTAGGCCTTCAGAGGAATAAAAAAAATCTGACTGGCCACAGTGTTGACAACTAAACCGCTGACTAGGAAGCCAAAACTGTCAACTTGGTAGCCTGTCCACTTATATGTTTTGCTTACCTCTTCAGGTTCATCCTTATGGATATATTTATATAAAAAAAAATAGTATGTGCCAGCTTGGAGAAGAATATTCCTGCATTCTGTTTCTGACTATTGCAATCTCCTTAATGAAGGCTAAAATACTTCACGGAGGATTTCCTGTATTTTAGGTCTGCCAGCAGTGAAAGGCTGTGACAAGAGTTGCATCTCACACCCTTTAACCTTACTACTTAAAGGATACTCGAGGTGCCATGTGCCATGACATAAGATAGACATGTGTATGTACAGTGCCTAGCAAACAAATAACTATGCTGTGTTCCTTTTTTTCTTTCTCTGCCTGAAGGAATTAAAGATCAGGTATGTAAGTGGCAGTTGCTGTCTGACTCAGGACTGGGTCAAACTACAGTGTGACCCTCACTGATAAGAAATTACAACTATAAAAAAAACTTTCCTATGGTAGCAGAAAATGGCTTCTGAGAGCAAGAAAGAGATAAAAAGGGTCAATAGTTCATAGCTTTTAGCTCTGGCATACTTCAACGAATGTGTCGTTGACCAAAAACAATAAAACGGTAAAAACTTAAAGTAAATTTAACTATAAAATACAACTGTGTAATATTTTAAAAAGTCATTTTTAGGAGAAGGAGGATTGATACAATTGTTTATTTAATTAGTTTATTTTCACCTCGGGTGTCCTTTAACCCGCACGCCCCTGTGCAGCCCCCCAGTAGCCCATCAATGAATGGGAACATGTTTCCTGTTCATCGATCCATGTCCCCCGCAGAAAAACTGACGGCCTCTTATCAAAGGTCGTGGTCTTTCTAAAGAAAAAAAAAAGTTTCCCATCCTCTTCTCTCTTCCTGGAAGCGAGAAGGACAAAAAAAAAAATACTCAATGTGGCCATCTTGTGGCCAATTAGTAAAACTACATCTACATACATTTTTCAATACATAAAACACATTTTATTACATTTAAAATTAACTGTTTATTTCCCACACCAAAAATTACCCCCCAAAAAATTTTAATGGGAAAAAAAATTACAATAAAAACAAAACAAAATAGGGACAAAATTTAAATGGTGTAATAACCGAGACAAATGGGCAAATAAAATACATAGGTTTTAATTCTGGTAGCATGTATTATTTTAAAGCTATAATGGCCGAAAACTGAGAAATAATGATTTTTTTTCACTTTTTTCTTAATATTCATGTGAAAATGCATTTAGAAAAAAATAATTCTTTGTAAAATGTACCACCCAAAAAAAGCCTTATTAGTGGCGGAAAAAAACAAGATATAGATTAATTCATTGTGATAATTAGTGATAAAGTTATTAGAGAATGAATGGGAGGTGAAAATTGCTCTGTTGCATAAGGTGAAAATTCCCTGTGGGCTGAAATGGTTAAACAAGTAAAATAATGGTTTTAATATAGATTACTACAGGGGTCCTTGGTGACGTATAGTGCCCCATTAATGTCAATGCATCATTTGGAAAAAGAACTTGGCAATATCTTTTCAGTCTTTTCAGAAAGTGAAAAGACTGAATATGGTTGCTGAACTTATTGTCAATCAGTGTTACCAAGCCCTTCTCTAATTTTGATGTTCCTGTCTACAATATACAGTAGCTCAGTTCTTTTATGTGGCGCTATATCCTTGTCACAACCAAGATGCATAACCTTACTGTGAAGAAACGCGGAAAAGTCGCCGCATGGACGCAGGATGAGGCGGCTGTTTCCGCGGCTGGCATAGCAGAACGCGGAGAAACCGCCGCGTCGGACGCGACTGTTTGTACGCATAGGCATGCTTCTCTCAGTGGGGCGGGATGCGGAGAAAACGCTGCACGCTCAGACAACGTAGCGGCGGATTCCGCATCCCATACAGCAACAACATTACAACACATGACTGGTGTGGCTGAGACTGATAGTCCACACTGGTTTAGGAGGACGCGTGCGCGCGCAGAGAGGCAGGGCCTTTATGGCAGTCAGAGGAGGGTCAGCTGACCAGGCCGGTCAGCTGACAATTGGGAACTTTCATTGGTCCAGCACTTAAGGGAGGTGCTGGAGAGCACTGGTGTATATATACTGGGTGCTGGTCATTCTCTGGTTGTCTGTCGTTGCGATCACTACGTGGTAGCACTCAGGCCTTGTCTGTATCTGTGTTCTAGCATAGTTTCCAAAGGTGTTGACGATCACGGACCTCACACCTTAGCGTTAGGAATATTGAACTGGATTATTTGTTATGACCTTCTGCCTGCCTGACTATCCTGCTGAACTCTGATTCTGTACCTTGCTATCTCTGATATCCTGTTGCCAAACTCTGCTCGTTCCTGGACTCTGTATTTACCTCCTGATTCTGTACCCCGCTATTCTGATACTCCGTTACCAAACCCTGCCTGTTTATTGGATTCCGTATCTGTCTCCTGAATCTGTACCGTATCTGTCCTTACTGTTAGAGGCAGTTCCCAGACCTGTTAATGACACCATCTCTTTGGTGTCACTCACGTTCTGTCCTTCCTACTCTCAGCCTAGCTCCTCCCCCGGGAGAGTCTAGGGATTCGGAACGAACTTACTTCTGTGCAGTACTCCTTACTGCTTCTGTACCTTCTCCTAAGGTGCAATACTAGGTATTGCTGTTACGCCAAGACACTCTTGTCCTTCGGGTGTCCAGAGGTTAGAATATATATCTGATTATCGGTGATACTGCAGATCATCAATAATCGGGTATATTCTGTATTCTCGGTGATACTGCAGTTCACCGGAAATCAGACCCTCTCTGTGTTATACTGATCGTGACACTTACACCTTACTTCTCGTCTTTAAATTTAATCTGCCATTTGCCTTTCAATATTGCTTGCTGTCAAGAAAGATAACAGCATTACTTTCTATTCCATCTATTATGTCATTAATAAATAAGTCAAATAAAATTGGACTGTCCATTGCAGGGTCACCGTCTCACTGGTCACATGTTCCCATTTGAGTATGATCCATTTACTAAATCCATTTACTAATACCTTTTTGCATTCTGTTTCTTAAGCTACATACACATGAGGCACGGATGTCTGCAGTTGCATGGAGACAAGCAACAGTTGAAAGTCTCCAGCAATGACAGTTGTATACAAGCGACGATTGTATACACGCGGCAACAACCTGTCTGCAACATAGCGGAAACTGTTGCTCAGCAACTTCTGTCGCAGGTTCAATGAACTGTTGGACTCACAAGAGTTGATAGAGACTAGCATACACACGACCGCACCGACTTGAGACTAGGGACGGTTGCTGCAACAGCTGTTGCCGGGGATTGAACAAGTCAATCGCCTGGAGACAGCTCTGATTAGCAACAGTTGCTTGCGCGCGCCTCTAAAGGCCCATACACACGGGCTACAACTGTTGCTGGAAACACATGGCGCGCACATGTTGCGGCAACATGTCCTCCATGTGTATGAGGCACGCGCAAGCAACTGTTGCTAATCAGAGCTGTCTCCAGGCAATTGACTTGTTCAATCCCCGGCAACAGCTGTTGCAGCAACAGTCCCTAGTCTCAAGTTGGTGCAGTTGTGTGTATGCTAGTCTCTAGCAACTCTTGTGAGTCCGACAGTTCATTGAACCTGCGACAGAAGTTGCTGAGCAACAGTTTCCGCTATGTTGCAGACAGGTTGTTGCCGCGTGTGTACAATCGTTGCTTGTATACAACTGTCATTGCTGGAGACTTTCAACTGTTGCTTGTCTCCATGCAACTGCAGACATCCGTGCCTCGTGTGTATGTAGCTTAAAGGCCCATACACACGGGCTACAACTGTTGCTGGAAACACATGGCGCGCGCATGTTGCGGCAACAGGTCCTCCATGTGTATGAGGCGCGCGCAAGCAACTGTTGCTAATCACAGCTGTCTCCAGGCGATTGACTTGTTCAATCCCCGGCAACAGCTGTTGCCGCAACCGTCCCTAGTCTCAAGTCGGTGCGGTCGTGTGTATGCTAGTCTCTAGCAATTCTTGTGAGTCCGACAGTTCATTGAACCTGCGACAGACGTTGCTGAGCAACAGTTTCCGCTATGTTGCAGACAGGTTGTTGCCGCGTGTATACAATCGTTGCTTGTATACAACTGTCGTTGCTGGAGACTTTCAACTGTTGCTTGTCTCCATGCAACTGCAAACATCTGTGCCTCATGTGTATGTAGCTATACACATGAAGGACCTGTTGCTGCAACATGCGCGCGCCATGTGTTTCCAGCAACAGTTGTAGCCCGTGTGTATGGGCCTTTGGCCAGTTCTCTATCCACACACACACAATTCATATTAATCCCTAGTTCCTTACCTTCTGTTCCACACTGTTGTGTCAAAAGCTTTTTCCAAGACCAAGTATATGACATCTATTGTTTTCTCTCTTTCTCAGTATTTACATTTCACCCCTCTAGCTTAGAATGTTTGTCAGACAAGACAAATGAAAGAAAACCCATGTTGATCATACGAAATAAGAATATTTTGTGCTATATAACTTTCTGTATCATCCCTCGGGAGACCTTCTAACAGCTGATGTTAAAGGATACCCAAAGTGACATTTAACATGAGATAAACATGTGTATGTACAGTGCCTAGCACACAAATAACTATGCTATGTTCCTTTTTTTCTTTCTCTGCCTGAAAGAGTTAAATATCAGATATGTAAGTGGCTGACTCACTCCTGACTACAGTGTGACCCTCCCTGATAAGAAATTCCCCTTTTTATCTTTCTTGCTCTCAGAAGCCATTTTTTGCTAGGAAAGTGTTTTATAGTTGGAATTTCTTATCAGTGATAAGAGTCAGCCACTTACATACCTGATATTTAACTCTTTCAGGCAGAGAAAGAAAAAAAGTAACACAGCATAGTTATTTGTGTGCTGGGCACTGTACATACACATGTCTATCTTATCATGTCACCTGTCACTTCGGGTATCCTTTAAGCTTACAGATCTCTAGTTTCTCAGGCCTGACTTTTTTTCTCTCCTTAAATAAATGGAAAACAGCTGTACACTAGAGATGAGCAGGGAAAATCCATCAAGTCAAATTCACGGTGAATCAGGCTGATTTGCTTAAAGAATAAGTGACACCCATGCTAACCTAGAAATAAAAAACACACATAAAATAGATCAATACTACGTACAACAGATGTATTGCGCTGTCCATGTTATGATTCCTGTGAAGTTTATAAAGGAAGAGCAGAGAATCCTATTCTAGGCTATTTCCATCTTTTCCACCTTTGACCTCCTGACATCATTTCCTCCATCACTCTTTTTTTCTCCTCTTGCTAATTGTGTATTTGTTACCTGCCCTCCTCCCTGAGTCTTCAGACACTCCCACTGAGGTCTATACTAGGAACTGCACTGTCTTATGTCATTAGAAGGAGGGGGAACTAAAGGGAAGAGGAGGAATACATTATAGATAAGAAGACCCCCAGCATGCAACTGTTTGGCAATGGTAATTAAAGGGCCAGTGCTCCTAAGGTACGTGATAACTCCAAATCATAACAGCAGAAAAAGTTTTGAATGCAGGATTAGCATCTTTATCACTTAATACATTCAGACCAGTTGCTGTTGAAATTTGATTTTTATGGTGACAATCCTTTACAAACATGCAACCAACATTTGCTATAAAACATTTTTTGGGAAGGAGTACCTATTTCCTTTTTTACATCCAGAAGAGCGTTTCCAGGTTTCATTGCATGGAAACAGAACAAACAGAGCCTGCCCCAAGGAACCAATAGGAATTAGGACATCCTCATCCCTTATAAAGGGTTAAGTGGGAGGGTTTTCTTTTTTTTCTGCTTTCACTCTAGCTGTAGGTAGAGGATGATATAGGAAGAGTTGTATTGGATTAATCGGGTCAGTGAGGGCATTAGGGACAGTAGTGAATAATTTTTTGGCTGTCACTGACATTACTGAGCTATATCACTGTTTGGATTTAATTTTCTTTTTTGTTTATTATGAATAAAAGGTTGATTTTTGTACACATTTGCACATAATTGTGTTATTACTGTAAACATGAAAGTTAATTTTGTGCATATTTGTAAATAACTGCGTAACTACAGTAATTGTGAAGATTGATTTTGAGCACATTTGCACATTTGCAATGTGCAATTATTGTTACTGTACTGTTATCGTAATGGTTGACTTTGTGTTTATTTTCTACTGTTGATGCACATAATGGGGTCAATTCATAAAGCAATACCGCATTCAGTAATGCAGAAAACAGCTGACTTTACCGAGCACTTAGGAAAATTACATATTTAATATGAATTCATAAAGGCTGTCACTGCATGAAAAGCTGAAATTCCCGAGCAGTGAGGTAAATTACCGACTTGTGCGGTAAAGACCTCAACACATGTCACTCAATGTCAATTAATAAAGCCTACAACAATCGGTAAAGTAACAAAGCAATACTGTCTGCTTTGAAGTAGTGAAAAGAGTGCAGAGACTGTGCTGGAAGCCATGACTTACTAGCAGAAACCAAGGCAGCTGTGACTGACAGGAGCAGGGAGCCAATAGAAACAGCCCCTGTCCTCTGCAAGTCTGAATGATGGAATCTGATAGGACCCACAGCCTTCAACGGTGGGAAAAGCTTTTCAACCCCCTGGCAGCAGAGCAAGAACGGAACAAAACAGGCATCCCCTGAATACCTTAGGCTGTGTGGCTGTTTAACCTCTTGGGTTCCTGTTTTGAAGATATGTAGGAGCTAGTGGGGAAAATAACCTAAGCATGGCTTGTGTTAAGTTTCTTGAAGTTCTTCTAAGCTGTGGCAATTAAATCGAATGTTAAAAAGATTAATACCTTTCAGCTCCATCAAACTCCCCGAAGTAGCTTTGCTAGGCTTCAAACCCCCTGGCATCTCAATCTTTCAATATAGGCTCCTGATGCACATTTGCCTAGCAGGAAAGCGCCTAATTGCTAGTTCCTGGAAGTCTCCCACCCTTTCAATTGCTCAATTTAAATTCAATCTTAGTAGTGCACTATGCTTTGATAAAATGAAAGCTATCTTGGACGATTCCCTACCCGCCTTCGAGAAAGTATGCCAGCCCTACATTTCCCATTACCTTAACTGCCCCCCTTATTTGGTCACTGACGTTTAGGGGACACGGAGTTGAGCTTCTCACTAGGGTTTAGAATTTCTCCATAACAGCCCAGTTGGAGGCCTCATATCTTTACTCGAGGTTGTATAGGTTGGTACACTTTTCTCCTTTCTTTCTTTTCTCCTTTCTTCTCTAATTTTTTTTTCTCTCCCCACTTTTCTGAGTTTCTTCTTCCCTCCCTCTCCTCCCCCCTCCATAGATTTCCCCCTTCCTGTTAAGGTTGGGCGTTTGCCCATGAAACATGCCACCGCACCTTTGGAATTCTGGACTCATAGGTGCAATTGGTTGTTTCCCGATTGGTCCACCCGTTCTGCCTCTGGACCCTGCCTTCTAATGATGACACTTTATGATCTATCCTTGGATCATTGCACCCTTGGGGTGTTGGTATATGTTGCTATAGTGCTGCCGACACGCACTCAAACCAATTTATAAATTTGCCTCCTGCAAGAGGCAATTTGTTTATCCAGAACTCAATTTGTCGCGAATCTACTTGTTGTGTATTGTTTTTATTTTTTCTTTCGTTACTCATTTATACTGTTTATGTTTTTGTTAGAAGTTTCTTAACAAAATTTCTGAGAGAAAAAACTTTAAAGAGAACCAGAGGTGGGGTTCTGACAATGCAATCCACGTACAGAGGCTGAGTCTGCCTATACTGCCCAGCCTCTGTTGCTATTGCAATCCCCCCTAAGTTCCCCCTACGCTCTGCAATCCCCCATAAATCACAGCCGTGCTGTGCGGGCTGTGTTTACATCTGTACTGTCCCCTCGCCTCCGCCCAATACTATGCAGGAGGCGGGGAGAGCAGCAGACTGACAGTACAGAGATAAACACAGCCTGCTGCGACACGCTGTGTGTCGACAGCGTGGCTGTGATTTATGGGGGATAGCAGAGCGCAGGGGGGGCTTAGGGGGGATTGAAAAAGCAACAGAGGCTGGGCAGTATAGGCATATCCAGCCTCTGTATGTGGATTGCATTGTCAGAACCCCACCTCGGGTTCTCTCTAAGGTACATACAGTCAGGATCCTGTAGGCCACTGATTCTGCATGGTGGCTTTTCAAGTGATTTTTTTTCAAGCCAGTTGTTGACTTTCCTGAGATGTCAGTATATGTTGCCTTGGAGCTACTGACATCTAATTTAAATGTATGTGTAATTTTTTTTTCTGCTGCTGCAGATTTTGTTGTACCTTGTACTATGTTTTTACTGTGTCATAATATGTTAATATTGAATTGTTTATTTTTATAATTTGAAAATTAATTTAAAAAAATTGTCAAAAAAAAGATTAACCATTTAAGCCTTCTGGACGTAGAGGCTACGTCCAGAAGGCCATGTGCGCTCTCACGCCCGATGGCGCGTGTGCATTCTCGCTCCCGGCCGTGGATCGTTACCCCAGGAATCAATGAATCGGGACATGGTGCTCAATCACTGATTCCTTTCCTCGGCAGAAAAAGTGACCGCTTCTCTCGGAAGCCTCGCCTTTTCTGCCTCCTACGTCCCCCTACGTCCCTCTAAACACACCATACAATTTTTTAAATATCTGTTCAATTTAAGAATTGCAATTAATGCAATAAATTTTTCTGACTGTTTGTAACATTTCAAAAATATGACCAATGTACCACACACCTATGTTCAATTTTTCCCCAATTATGATAAAAATGATTGGAAACTCTGACAAAATTGCTAGGGTGTGTATATTAATAAGTTGACAATCTAACACACACCATACAGTCTTTAGAAATATTGAAGAAATTATCTGGCATTCCGGATCGATAAAAATTGAAGAAAACAGGAAATCCGATCGGATTTTTCAATCGAATGAAAAAAAAGTTTTTATCAAATTGCTGTAAAATCGGATCATTTTATTGTATCGTGTGTGGCCACCTTTAGGGTGACGTCATGTAAACAAACTCAAGGTTGCCATTTTGTGGCCAAAAAGTAAAACTACATCTACATGTAAAAATAAAATAAACACGCATTTACATAAAAAAATTACTATTTACATCCCACCCTCACAAAAATACCCAAATAATAAAAAAAACAACTTGTAAATATGTACTTAAGGGTCTAAACTTTTTAAATATCCATGTAAAGATGAAATATTTCTATTTATTTTTATTATAAGCTTGTAAATAGTGATGGATGCAAAACGGAAAAATGCACTTTTATTTCCAAATAACATATTGTCGCCATACATTATGATAGGGTCATAATTTAAATGGTGTAATAACCGGGACTATTAGGCAAATACAATACATGGATTTTAATTATGGAGGCATGTATTATTTTCAAACTATAATGGCCGAAAACTGAGAAATAATGAATTTTTAACGTTTTTTTTCTTATACTTCCTGTTAAAATGCATTTACAGTAAAGTAGCTCTTAGCAAAATGAACCACCAAAAGAAAGCCTAATTGGTGGCGAAAAAAACAAGATATAGATCAGTTCAATGTGATAAGTAGTGATAAATTTATAGGCTATTGAATGGTAGGTGAACATTGCTCGGATGCATAAAGTGAAAACGACTGAAGGCTGAAGTGGTTAATAAACAGATTCGGAGCAGATTTAGAGCAAGCAGAGGCAGTATAACAAAACATGTACATCTAAAGTGATGTCAGGATGCCTCTTACTGCCCTCACTGCACAGATCAGCTTGTGACAACACAGACACTCTACTCTCTTCTGCTATTAAGAACAGGTTTTTGTCAATGGGCTTCGGTAATTTACAGCACTTCTACCGCACATGTGAACGTTTTTATGAATTATCTCACAAAAGTCTAAAATACCGAATGCTGTATTTTCCTGACCAGATTTTTTTTTCGCACAGCCTTTTATGAATCGACCCCTATGACTGTTCACCGGGTACTGTGTAAGCTATCTCGATTTGTTTTTGTGCATCAGTTTTTTCGGCAAGTTCTTAGGAAAAGCAGTTTGCTTTTTTGCATGCATATATCCAAAGGATTCACCTACAGTGTAATGTAATTTGTGAGAATTTGGTAGTTCCTCAAATTAAAGCTTGCAATTCTGATTTTAGCAAAATCACTCATCCAGATTCCAGACCATACATCGGTCAATTTTATATTGACCCACCTGAAAGAGAGTCACAAAAAATAAGATAAAGTGATTTATCAATAACTGAGTATTCAATAACTGATAATGTCTGCAGGCTTGCTCAATATACAGTATCACTCGAGCCGAGTGGTCATCCATCCAACCCTCACATAGTCCACAAATCCACATGCAACCACCCGGGTTCAAACAATATGGGATGTATACCCTGTATTGCATATTAGCAGTGTAAAATGTTACAGCTGTGACTGGCATGACATTTTAGGCTCCTGCCCTTTATCAAATGCTCCTGATTAAGGGCAGGAGTCCTGCAACGTTGTGCCAGTCACAAATGTTACACTTTACGCTGTTAATCAGCAATAAGGGGACTACATCCCATACTGGTTAATCTCAGGTATTTGCTTGTAGATTTGTGGTCTATCAATAACTGAGCACATGTGATGAAACGCGGAAAAGCCGCTGCCTCTCAAGGTGAGGCGGCTGTTTTCGCGTCCAGCAGGTCGTCACAACGCGGAAAAAACGCCGCATGCCGCATAGGCAGAGCGACGGAATCCGCATTGGGAACGGCGGAATCCGCATTAGAGGCGGCTCCCGCACTCAGTTCACTGGATACATTGCAAAACAGTACTGGTGTGGCTGGGACTAATAGTCCACCTATATTCAGAGTGACACACGCGCGCGCACAGAAGCAGAGCTTAAATAACAGCCAGAAGGGAGTCGGCTGACCAGGCGGGTCAGCTGACATTTTCCACTACTCTCATTGGTCCAGCAATTAGGGAGGTCCTGGAGAGGTCCTTGAGTATATATACTGCTGGCTGTTCACTTGCTCTTTGTCTGGCGTTGCAAACACATACGTGGGAGCACTCAGACCTGTAGTCAGATCCTTAAGTGTGCCGGGACCAGCTGGAGCTGTAATCCTACACTTAGCTAGATTCTGTTGATAGCTTAAAGTACTAGTTTGATTGTGATTATCTGTTATGACTCTTTGCCTGCCTGACTATCCTCCTGAACTCTGATCTTGTACCTTGCCATTCTGATCCTCTGTTGCCGAACCCCGGCTCGTCCTTAGACTCTGCTTCTGCCTCCTGATCTTGTACCTCGATATTTCTGATACCCTGTTGCCGAACCCTGCCTGTACCTAGACTCCGCCTCTGCCTTCTGATTCTGTACTTTATCTGTCCGTGTGTTACAACCTGGCTTGTCCGACCTCGAGAACCGACCTTACTATTAGAGGCGGTTCCCCGTCCTGTTAGTGACACTACCTCCTGAGTGTCACTTTCAGACTAACCTTCCTACTGTCAGCCTGACTCCTCCCGCCTTGGAGAGTTCAGGTCGTCGGAAGGAAGCCGTGCAGTTTTCCTCGCTGCACTGAGGCTCAGGCCTCAAAGTGTTACTGTTACACCAAACACTACACTCTACTCAGGTGGACAGAGGTTAGCTGGTATATCGGATTATCGGTGATACTGCAGATCACTTATAATCTGGTATACATCTGTATTCCCAGTGATACTGCAGATCACCGGTAATCAGATCCTCTCTGTGCTTCACCGTTCGTTACAGCACAGCTCCCTTAATACCAGAGGATGCTTTATCCATCTTGATTTTATTTAGACATGACTTGCACACTTCCTGCATCTGGGAATTTTTACAGCGGAAGATAATCCTCAACTGGGAGCAACTCCGTTTTATCTATGCACTCTGTTTTACAAATCTGCAAATAACCTCCTGGGTTTCTTTGTTGCAATACTTATTACACTTGAAAAATAATATATTTACAAGTTATAATGTTTACAAGGATTCTGTTTATAAAATTTATATATATATATATATATATATATATCTCTATTGAATATTTTGTGGACTTTCTTCAAATACAGTTTTAATTGACTCTTTTTTTAAACAGCATTTCAGACTTGTAACACGTGTCCTACATGTATAATGGTGTCTATGCTTGTCATCCTGGTTGATTCTCAGCGGAGCATCCTTTTTTATTTAGACGAGCATTCGTGAGAATGCAAGATTTAGAACACAGACCCTCAGGTTAGAAGGTAAATTTTGAAGGGTAAATAGTCAATTTCTATTAAACCAAAACAGGTTGTACATAAGATCCAATGTGATTATTTGTCAGACTGAAGAACTACATAAAAAAGCAGGCATTGCTCATGGGCTTATCTGACCTGATAAACTTTAGTGAGTAACAGAGTAAAAAAACTTTTTACACACGGTTCATATAGTTCCATAATTTAAACACTGGCGACAACCACTGTGACGAAAACTATTTGAATTATCTGACATTATTCTTTGTATTTCTGTACTAGATTCTATATTTCTATATTTGTGTGACAATACAGTGAATAGCACATTCTCTGTTTTATATGACAACATGAAGTAGGATCTCATCTGAAACATGAAAAGTGAATCACGACATAACCAGAAAAACACCAGGGAACTACAACAAAACTCACACCTGAAAAATCTGAATGTTATCTATCAATTTCAAATAATGATATACTGGTACTCACATTATTTATTTCAATCCCATTTTCAAATACTGTTATCTCACCCCCAGTGTGTGCAGTAAAGACTGTACTCTGTGTCTACCCTGATAGTAAACTAGCTGTTGTGTGTATATATATATGCGTATTGGAGGCCCATCAGGCAGTAAGGGATGCTTGGCTTGATTCTCCTTTAACAAAGGCTGACGACTCTTCTATACCGCCTTACTAGAATGCGTGGTTGTATTGTATTTTAATGTACTTAGCTGGGGTTGGCTACATGATGACTTGTGTCTAGGTTGAGGTGAGGCAATGAGACAGTGGTTTGTTGATTGTATTGTTTCTCTGCTGCAATATACAGGTCCTTCTAAAAAATTAGCATATTGTGATAAAGTTCATTATTTTCTGTAATGTACTGATAAACATTAGACTTTCATATATTTTACATTCATTACACACAACTGAAGTAGTTCACGCCTTTTATTGTTTTAATATTGATGATTTGGGCATTTATGCTCATGAAAACCCAAAATTCCTATCTCAAAAAATTAGCATATCATGAAAAGGTTCTCTAAACGAGCTATTAACCTAATCATCTGAATCAACTAATTAACTCCTGAGGTTTTAAAAACTCCCAGCCTGGTTCATTACTCAAAACCGCAATCATGGGTAAGACTGCGGACCTCACTGCTGTCCAGACGGCCATCATTGACATCCTCAAGCAAGAGGGTAAGACACAGAAATACATTTCTGAAGGAATAGGCTGTTCCCAGAGTGCTCAGTGGGAAGTCTGTGGGAAGGAAAAAGTGTGGCAGAAAACGCTGCACAACGAGGAGAGGAGACTGGACCCTGAGGAAGATTGTGGAGAAGGACCGATTCCATACCTTGGGGGACCTGCGGAAGCAGTGGACTGAGTCTGGAGTAGAAACATCCAGAGACACCGTGTACAGGCGTGTGCAGGAAATGGGCTACAGGTGCCGCATTCCCCAGGTCAAGCCACTTTTGAACCAGAAACAGAGGCAGAAGCGCCTGACCTGGGCTACAGAGAAGCAGCACTGGACTGTTGCTCAGTGGTCCAAAGTACTTTGGACCAGAGTCTGGAGGAAGACTGGGGAGAGGGAAATGCCAAAATGCCTGAAGTCCAGTGTCAAGTACCCACAGTCAGTGATGGTCTGGGGTGCCATGTCAGCTGCTGGTGTTAGTCCACTGTGTTTTATCAAGGGCAGGGTCAATGCAGGTAGCTATCAGGAGATTTTGGAGCACTTCATGCTTCCATCTGCTGAAAAGCTTTATAGAGGTGAAGATTTCATTTTTCAACACAACCTGGCACCTGCTCAGTGCCAAAACCGCTGGTAAATGGTTTACTGACCATGGTATTACTGTGCTCAATTGGCCTTCCAACTCTCCTGACCTGAACCCCATAGAGAATCTGTGGGATGTTGTGAAGAGAAAGTTGAGAGACGCAAGACCCAACACTCTGGATTAACTTAAGGCCGCTATCGAAGCATCCTGGGCCTACATAACACCTAAGCAGTACCACAGGCTGATTGCCTCCATGCCACGCCGCATTAAAGCAGTCATTTCTGCAAAAGAATTCCCGACCAAGTATTGAGTGCATAACTGAGCATAATTATTTGAAGGTTGACTTTTTTTGTTTTAAAAACACTTTTCTTTTATTGGTTGGATGAAATATGTTAATTTTTTTATATAGGAATTTGGGGTTTTCATGAGCTGTATGCCAAAATCATTAATAGTCTAATGTTTATCAGTACATTACAGAAAATAATAAAATTTATCACAATATGCTAATTTTTTTGAGAAGGTCCTGTATATATATATATATATATATATATATATATATATATATATATATATATTTATATATATATATATATACATATGTATATATACATACATACAGTGGGTTGCAAAAGTATTCGGCCCCCTGGAAGTTTTCCACATTTTGTCACATTACTGCCACAAACATGAATCAATTTTATTGGAATTCTACGTGAAAGACCAATACAAAGTGGTGTACACAAGAGAAGTGAAACGAAAATCATACATGATTCCAAACATTTTTTACAAATAAATAACTGCAAAGTGTGGTGTGCGTAATTATTCGGCCCCCTGAGTCAATACTTTGTAGAACCACCTTTTGCTGCAATTACAGCTGCCAGTCTTTTAGGGTATGTCTCTACCAGCTTTGCAAATCTAGAGACAGAAATTATTGCCCATTCTTCTCTGCAAAACAGCTCCAGCTCAGTCAGATTAGATGGACAGCGTTTGTGAACAGCAGTTTTCAGATCTTGCCACAGATTCTCGATTGGATTTAGATCTGGACTTTGACTGGGCCATTCTAACACATGGATATGTTTTGTTTTAAACCATTCCATTGTTGCCCTGGCCTTATGTTAAGGGTCTTTGTCCTGCTGAAAGGTGAACCTCCGCCCCAGTCTCAAGTCTTTTGCAGTCTCCAGGAGGTTTTCTTCCAAGATTGCCCTGAATTTGGCTCTATCTATCTTCCCATCAACTCTGACCAGCTTCTCTGTCCCTGCTGAAGAGAAGCACCCCCAGAGCATGATGCTGCCACCACCATATTTGACAGTGGGCATGGTGTGTTCAGAGTGATGTGCAGTGTTGGTTTTCCGCCACACATAACGTTTTGCATTTTGGCCAAAAAGTTCCATTTTGGTCTCATCTGACCAGAGCACCTTCTTCCACATGTTTGCTGTGTCCCCCACATGGCTTGTGGCAAACTGGAAATGGGACTTCTTATGCTTTTCTGTTAGCAATGGCTTTTTTCTTGCCACTCTTCCATAAAGGCCAACTTTGTGCAGTGCACGACTAATAGTTGTCCTATGGACAGACTCCCCCACCTGAGCTGTAGATCTCTGCTGCTCGTCCAGAGTCCCCATGGGCCTCTTGACTGCATTTCTGATCAGCGCTCTCCTTGTTCGGCCTGTGAGTTTAGGTGGACAGCCTTGTCTTGGTAGGTTTACAGTTGTGTCATACTCCTTCCATTTCTGAATGATCGCTTGAACAGTGCTCCGTGGAATGTTCAAGGCTTTGGAAATCTTTTTGTAGCCTAAGCCTGCTTTAGATTTCTCAATAACTTTATCCCTGACCTTTCTGGTGTGTTCTTTCTGGTGTGGACTTCATGGTGTTGTTGCTCCCAATACTCTCTTAAACAACCTCTGAGGCCTTCACAGAGCAGCTGCATTTGTACTTACACACAGGTGCACTCTATTTAGTCATTAGCACTCATCAGGCAATGTCTATGGGCAACTGACTGCACTCAGACCAAAGGGGGCTGAATAATTACGCACACCCCACTTTGCAGTTGTTTACTTGTAAAAAATGTTTGGAATCATGAATGAATTTCGTTCCACTTCTCATGTGTACACCACTTTGTATTGGTCTTTCATGTGGAATTCCAATAAAATTGATTCATGTTTGTGGCAGTAATGTGACAAAATGTGGAAACCGTCAAGGGGGCCCGAATACTTTTGCAAGCCACTATATATATATATATATATATATATATATATATATATATAATATATAAATGTGTGTGTGTGTAGACCTAAGCCCATTTAAAAACGGGCCCTAGGTCTGTCTCTCACCGCCGCCACCGCATGTCAGTGCGTATGCGCGCCCACCCGCTGCACATGTGTGCACCCACGTGCGCACCCATCCGTCCACACACCCGCCTGGCTAACTGGCTCCGTCCTCCTATCCCAACGGCTGTCCATGCTGCGCACATGCGCAGTAGTAGAAAGCACAGACCCAAGGACACGGACAGGAGTATGCAGGGACAGTTAGGTTTTATTAGGTAGGATATATAACAATGCCATTGTTATAATTGTGTATATTCAGCTAATTTGAATATCACTTCCATTAGTTAGCGATGTATTTAGCCTCATCTACATGGTACAATTTTCCATCAGATAGACCGATCTATTATATAGATCTAATAAGGAATTGCATCATGTGTAGACGTCCAAAACTGTTTCAGATCAATTTTGCGATAGCTTTTTCTTTGATAAGTACCCAAAATCTATTGCAAAATCTAACGCAATACAATTGGACCGGTTGGAAATTGTCTAATAGATCCGATCTGAGGGAAAATTGTACCGTGTAGAGGAGGCTTTACACTCAGAAGATATTTGCTTGATTACTCCTATCCTTGACTTTGTATGGGATACAGTATGTTTAGTCTTATCCTGAAGTACATCTTTTGAATGTGTACAAGGGTGTTTGTTTCTTTTAAGCAATTTTTTAAGTTGATGTTAACCAATTAACTATTTTGTCTGTATTTATGAAACCCTTCAATAATGGATTTTAAAAAATAGCTGTTATGTATACTGATCCTTGCTTGAAAAAATCAAATCCCCCTTTACATTCACCATATTTATCAAGAACAAGTCTGCCTTTTACAGTGGCAGTGCTTTGATCACTTACCACATTTACCATAAAATGGTGATCCACAACAGAATTCATTGAAAGGAAGCCTTGGCTGATCTATCAACTACTACTTGAGATTGTTGGAACCTGACTAACAACCTGACTAACAAAGAATATTGTTTTTTAGGCCTCAAACAATGTAAGCTGTCATACAAGCCACAGGAGGTGCAATAAAGTACTAACTGTGATATTTTTCTCTTGGTTCTTGATTCAGTGATTGAATGATTCCATCATTTTCCATCTTCTTGAGCTGAAAACAGGTATACCATTAATTATAACAATTTAATTTTTTTTTTGGAGGTATGTTTTACAAAGCAGCCTTATCTATGATTAGTATTTTTAACTACAAAGTAAAACAACTAACTAAACATACTTCAAGAAGAGTACATGCTACAAGAGTAGAAATTCCATGACCCTTTTTCAATTTTTTTCCTCCTGACTTTTCTCCTAGGAAATATTTTTTCTTCTTATCCTTAACCTCCTTGCCGTTATAAAAAATCCGGCAAGGAGGCAGCGCCACACTTTTTTTTAATCTTTTTTTTTTTAAATCATGTAGCGAGCCCTGGGCTCGCTACATCATAGCCGCTAAGCGGCGGCATCCCCCCACCCACTCCGATCGCCTTCGGCGATCAGAGTATGCAGGGAATCCCGTTGAGAACGGGATTTCCTGCAGGGCTTCCCCGGTCGCCATGGCGACCGGGCGGGATGACGTCACCGACGTCATAGACGTCGTGACATCAGAGGGAACCCCGATCCGCCCCTTAGCGCTGCCTGGCACTGATTGGCCAGGCTGCGCAGGGGTCTGGGGCGGGGGGGGGCGGCTCGGCGCGGCGGGTAGCGGCGAATCGGCGGCGAGCGGCGGCGATCGCGTACTACACGCAGCTAGCAAAGTCCTAGCTGCGTGTAGGAAAAAAAAATTATGCAAATCGGCCAAGCGGGGCCTGAGAAATCCTCCTGCGCAGGTTACCCCGAGCTGAGCTCGGGATAACCGGCAAGGAGGTTAAGGTAACTTTTATGCACTCTGCAATTGAAAAAGTACCAAAAAGTAGGTGAAAAAATACTATCAAAATTATTTTTCGTTTTTTCTTTTGTGCTCATGGTTTAAAAGGCATTGTATTGACAAGGTGTGAAATTATCACCTAGGAGAAAACTCAGGGGAAAAAGTTCATTGCATATGGGCCATTAAATGCTTTACCAGGAGTTGTACTAGTATGTTGTATTAGGAACTACATTGGATAGCTAACTATTTTCTTCAAAATGTAATCAACTGCTAGTTTTTAAGAATTACAGTACGCTTTCAAAATACTACTGTAATAGAATATCAGTGGAAACATATACATAAAATCTACATGGGAACAATTATATAGTAAAATAAATCTTACACAAACTGTGAAAATGTAACAAAAATGACATATGTTACCATTACTTTGATAAATCTGGTTGGTATGCACAATATCCAGTTATTATGCATAATAACTAGCATGCCTGGTTAATTTGATAAATAATTTGTATTTTAAAGAATTTATCCCATTAACCTGTTGGTATGAATAATATCCAGTTAGTATAAGAATTTTCACATTTGGACAGGTTTGAACCTGCCTTCATTCAAGTTTCAACCGTTGCACGTGGCATCAGTTATGGTGGTCAAGAGATGCAACTGCAAGGGAAAAATACGTGTGGCTGTAAGAGGCACTGGTTGCTCTGTTTAAAATGTTGGGACAACTTGCTGTGTTCTGGCAAGTGGGAGATTGTTTTTTCACAAACAGTAAGGATGAAAACATTATTTTGGTGAAGAAAACATTGCATTTTTGATATTGCAAGCCCTGATAAATGCTACTGCGCTTCCCAAATGTCATTATTATTATTATTTAGTATTTATATAGCGCCGACATCTTCCACAGCGCTGTACAGAGAATATAGTCTTGTCACTAACTGTCCCTCAGATGAGCTCACAAGCTAATCCCTACCATAGTCTTATGTCTATGTATGTATAGTAGTCTATGGACAATTTAGGGGGAAGCCAATTAACTTATGTGTATGTTTTTGGGACGTGGGAGGAAACTGGAGTACCCAGAGGAAACCCACGCAGACACGGGGAGAACATACAAACTCCTTGCAGATAATGCCCTGGCTGGGATTTGAACCGGGGACCCAGCGCTGCAAGGCGAGAGTGCTAGCAACTATGCCACCATGCTGCCCCATAATTTATCACTTCAATCAAGAGGGTTCAGATGTTATGTAAAATATCAAGTTGAAATGAGGAATCGCATTAACCACCCATATTGGTTACTTTGTTAAAAAAAAAAAAACAGATTAATCAAATCAACAGTAACATTACATATATAAAATTTGTTGAAGGGTAATTAAGCTGTCTGTACAAGTCTTTAAATGGTTGTTAGGAGTTTCCCTTTAACCACTTGAGGACTGCAGTGCTAAACCCCCCTAGTGACCAGGCCATTTTTAGTCAAATTGACCACTGCAGCTTTAAGGCCAAGCTGCAGGGCCGCACAGCACAGCACACAAGTGATTTCCCCCCCCCCCCCTTGTCTGCCCACCAACAGAGCTCTCTGTTGGTGGGGTCTGATCGCTCCCCCAATGTTTATTTATTTTGTAATAAATATTATTGTTGGTGTGTTTTTTTTAAAAAAGTAGTGTTTCTTTAAATTTGATTCTTCCCACGCTCCCTCCCTCCCCCCAGCTGGCCAATTATGGCGATCGGCTGTCATAGGCTTCTGCCTATGAGAGCCGATCACTCTCTTGTCCCCCAGGGGGACAGCCTTGTCACACGGCTGTCCCCAGTGCAGCGCTGCTGCTGATCACAGCGCTGCGCCGTCTATCAGTCTCCCGGGCCTGAAGAGGGGGCGGAGCTCCGCCCCCCGAGCATGAGATGCGCGCGCAGCGTGCGTGCGATCTCATACATTAGCTGGCCCCAGGACTTTACGCCAATTGGTGTTAGGCGGTCCTGGGGCTGCCGCCGTGGCCACGCCCATCGGCGTGACGCGGTCAGCAGGAGGTTAAAGTCCTATTTTGTTTTAGCATGGAGATAGAACATCCCAAATCCATTTGCCTTCGTACCGTTCACATTTGTATCTATGTCTTTTTTCATCTCAATGTAGATAAAGAATATTCATTGCATTCATAAAGGTTAATTAACCAAGGACGAAGATAGTTGCAACCTTGTTTTTTTCCATATCAGTCGGTTTCTATTGCTAGCACTGAAAAATGTATCCAGACCTTGGTGACAAGACAGAGACAAATATTTCTGAAGTTATAACAAACAATGAAACAATGAATTAATTGTTCTTTATTTCATACTAGCAGCAGTATTCCTGTTCTATGAATGGCATTTACCAACTTTATGAAGCTATTCGGACAAAAGGAGGTGATGAGTTTAACTACAAATATAAATTCCAAAGAGTACAACGTAACACAAGGGTTTTATTGATACGAGTGAGGGGGTAGAGGACACATATCATTAGTTCTTAAAGGAACATAGGTACCATGACAAGGGATAATCATCAGTAGTTGGCAGTCCAGACATCTACTGTAAGATAAACTAATAAAACATTGATAATAAATATATATATTTTTATATTATAATATAAATTTGCCTTTGTCAAACAGAAGGTATTTGCAATAATTCAGCTTTAACCACTTAAGCTCTCAGTCGTTTTTGCTTTATGCATCCGAGCAATGTTCACCTCCCATTCATTCACCTATAACTTTATCACTACTTATCACAATGAACTGATCTATATCTTGTTTTTTCCGCCACCAATTAGGCTTTCTTTGGGGGGTACATTTTGCTAAGAGCTACATTACTGTAAATGCATTTTGACAGTAAGAATAAGAAAAAAACTGAAAAAATTCATTATTTCTCAGTTTTCAGCCATTATAGTTTTAAAATAATACATGCCTCCATAATTAAAACCCACGTATTGTAATTGCCCATTTGTCACAGTTATTTCACAGTTTAAATTATGTCCCTATCACAATGTATGGCATTTTTGCCGTTTTGCATCCATCACTATTTACAAGCTTATAAAAAAAAAAATATATAGAAATATTTCATCTTTACATAGATGTAAATAGTTTAGACCCTTAGGTAAATATTTATGTGTTTTTTTTATTGTAATGTTTTTGGTTTTTTTTATTAAACATTTTATGTGGGTATTTTTGGGAGGGTGGGAAGTAAATAGTGTTTTATTTAGGGAAAAATGTCTGTAGTTTAATTTTTTTTTACTTTTAGGTGTAGTTTTACTCTTTGGCCACAAGATGACAAACTTGAGTTAGTTTACATGACATCACTCTAAGCGTACAATGTACGCTTAGAGGGACATAGACTCAGAAAAAGCGAAGCTTCCGAGAGAAGCTGTCGCTTTTTCTGCGATTCATTGATTCCCGGGCTACCGAATCCGTGGCCGGGAGTGCGAGTGCACGCGCGCGATCGGCCGTGGGAGCGCGCATGTCCTCCTTGACGTTTTTATACGTCAAGGAGGACAAAGTGGTTAAGTAAGCAACTGCGGTTTCCCATGATGCATCACACCCAAATCCTCCACTTATGCTCCTGAAGGCCAGGCACACATCCAGAACCACTAGCGTATAGTGAGTCTATGGCTTATAAATGGTACAGAGCCACAAAAATCCCAACATGCATACAACCTGTTTTACATTACCAGCTCCCGGCCACCTTCATCCCACTATGTGCGTGTGCGCACTAAGCTGCAGATGTATCCATGGTGCCAGTTCTGTGAGTGCATGCATGCCCCATAAGCGCACTTCCATGGAACAGATATATGAGCCTAGTGTGCCTGAATGCCAGTGCTGTTAGTTCTGACCAGCTCTATTGTACATGAGGCCTATTGTACAAGAGACATATCCTGTCCTTACTACAATTGCTCCTGATCACTCTGAATACCTGTGGTTTGACTTCATTCATTTTCCTGTATTTCCAGTCATTCTGGGAATGCCATGGCTCCAAGTACACAATCCTGTCATCAACTGGCATTCCAGAAAAGTTTCATTTTCTACCCAGTATTGTCTGCAAGTCTGTTTGTCACGTCCTGCCTCTCTGTGCTGCCTTCCACCCGATAAAAATGAACAACCAGTAATTCCAGAAGCTTATAAAAATGTTTTGATGTTTTTGATAAAAGAGGCTTGTACATATATGTATTTTTTGTACGGAAGGTTCCTGCTTTGTACGGAAAGTTCCTGCTCCATCTTGGGGTGGTTTTGCTAACTGCATCTCAAGTTACTCTATTTACAGTCATTTTGAGTCCTACAAGTCTGTATGTTGTTTCTGCATATGCTCTCTACTCCATCTAGTGGTGATATTCATCATAGCAGCATTTTTTCTTTACTGTTTTCAACATGGCCTATAATGTGGGTTCTTATGTAGCAGTAGATGCATTTATTTTCATACCAAACAGTTACTATAGTACTAATACTTGTGCATCATCCACATACATTGGCTCACCATCTAGGTTTATATTGATCCTATATCTCATCTTTTTACATACATTATAATCAGAGGAGATAGTCAGCAGTTCCAGCATACTTCCCGCACTCTACCATCTTTCAACAGGTAGTGTGCATCGATAGAGCTCAAGCATTTTCAGAGAACATACCACCAACATTCAATAAAGCTCGCAGAGTGGATATGGTTGCTCCCTCATAGTCTACTAGTATTCACATAATTCTTCTCATGTTCCCCAGTCCTATGGCTTAATTCAGGCTGGAATGAGAAGGGGACTACTAGGGAGAGACTTGTAACTAGGGGGCAATATGGGTGAATTGCTCAGGTTAAGGAGACATGGGGGGGAGGGAAGGAGAAAGGGGAAAAAGAAGGGGGGGGGGGCGGGGATAGAAACTACAGAGGGATGGGTAGGCATAGAGTAGGGCAAGGATACCCGATCCAAACTCGCCATATAGCACTTTAACATACCATTCTGCATTACATAAACTATAGAAAGGGGGCAAAACTCATCTAAGTATTGAGACTCCTCGGTATCAGGGTCCCCAATTGGTATATCCATTGAGTCTCAATCTGTTTGAGCAATCTGTCATAGTCCCCTCCTCTTGTGGGCAGCTCCATCTTAAAGGGATACTGTAGGGGGGGGGGTCGGGGGAAAATGAGTTGAACTTACCCGGGGCTTCTAATAGTCCCCCGCAGACATCCTGTGCCTGCGCAGCCACTCCCCGATGCTCCGGCCCCGCCTCTGGTTCACTTCTGGAATTTCAGACTTTAAAGTCTTAAAACCACTTCGCCTGCGTTGCCATGTCCTCAATGCTGCTGATGTCACCAGTAGCGTACTGCGCAGACACAGACCATACTGGGCCTGCACAGTATGCTCCTGGTGACATTAGCGGGATCGAGGACACAGCAACGCAGGAGCAGTGGTTTTCAGACTTTAAAGTCTGAAATTCCAGAAGTGAACCGGAGGCGGGGCCGGAGCATCGGTGAGTGGCTGCACGGGCACAGGATGTCTGTGGGGGACCATTAGAAGCCCCGGGTAAGTTCAACTCATTTTCCCCCGACCCCCCTACAGTATCCCTTTAAAGATTCTCTTGAATTTCAAGCATTCAGGATTAGCATTATGAAATTGATAAAAGTGTAAGCTCACAGGTGACTTATCATTGTTATCTTTACTGTTGATTACAGATATATGTTGTTGCATTCGCTTCTCTCGTGGTTTTTCCCACATATAGTAAATGACAGTGGCATTCCAAGACATAAATCACAAACTTACTATTGCAGTTGATAAATCTTTTAATCTGGAATTCCTGATTACCTCTGGAGTTCCTAAATGTGGAGCTCCTATCCACAAGGTGGCAAACACTGCAGTTACCACAAGAATTCCCTTCGGCTGCATATGGGGTCTGAACCACATACTCTTTGAAACGATTTTTTTTTAATTTTATTTTTTTGCAAACAGTCAGCAGCTTTACAAAAGCCATGTCCCAACTTATTAGCTTGGCTTCATCAGGACCCTCCCATAGTTGGGGGTAATTTGCATCATAGTTTTCGGATGATCTATGAACACCTTTATTATATAGTAATCTATAAAAAAACTAAAACAAAGACTAAATCCTCAAAACCAATCAGAATAAGCAACACCCCCCCCCCTACCAACCGAATCCTATTTAGACCCCCCCCCCCCCCCCCCCCATTACTAACTACGAGGGCCTACTACTTCCTCTACCATAGAAAACAACAAGAAAAAGGAAAGAGAAAAAAGATAGAAGCTCCCACATCAAAAACTCAGTAGTAGGCAACTCCCTCCCCTTCCCACCCCTCCCTACATCGATCAACTTACCACTTTCATTCAATCGACTTTTCCCCGCATTCACACCATCCAACCATCCATTTGTTCCGGGTCTGGCCTTTCCTACCATTAAATTAAGATTATAACCTGCTAATCCACAGTGTATATATTTCTTTCCCTATTCTACGGGTGGGTTGTATTCTGTCTTCTGCTTCTTCTACCATCTAATTTCCTATTTCATACTCCAAAATTGTTGTCATTTCAGTTACCCATTCCTGAACAGATGGTGCTCCTTGTGCTTTCCATAATGTTATAATAAATTTCCTTGCGACCGCTGTTCCCAGGATTAGCAATGACTCCCATGACTGACCCAATCCCTGAGCCCCGTCCAACACTCCAAACACAGACCCCTTAATGTTGATGGTTAGTTCTATAGTAAATTTAACTTTTAAAAAACTTTTCACCTCCACCCAAAAGTTTCTCACTTCAGGGCACTCCCACATCATATGTGCCAAAGTACCACATTGATTATTGCACTTCCAACATAGATCATTTACTATTAGGCCATTACTTGCCATCCTTGCCGGGGTAAAGTACCATCTCGCTATTAGTTTCTATTGAGTTAACTGAGTACTTGTGTCTAAAGTAATCCAAATCGAGCGGAAGATCTTATCCCATAACCCCTCATCCAATTTTAAGCCATCCTCCTTTTCCCATTTGGTCACATATGCGGGCAATGCCCTGTGTGAGATCTCATCCAGTAAATTATAGATCTTTGATAGTGCATTTGATGGTCTAAATTTTTCCAAAAACCACTGTTCGTATGGGTTTATATTGTGTCTTATTGCTGCCTTTTTTTGTATACCCTCTCCAGAAACTAAGAAGTTGTACCTTGCTAAAAGCTGATAAGTCTCCCCTATCTAAAACCGATGCGATATTTAATTTTTTACAACCCATAATGTGGATAAGTGTCATATCTACATCAATTTTGTTGACCCTGCACCAAGCTCTGTCTCTAGCTGGAGCAAAAACGGGCTATGCCGCAAGAGTCATCATTGGGGAGAGACCTTCACTAAGGTTCCACTGACTAACTATCCTCGAAAAAATTTCTAATAAGACTACCAACAATGGATTAAAGGGAGATAGAACAGCTTGTTTGATTTTTTTGTGGTACCCATGATTCAAATGATTCTCGGCGTAGATCGTCACCCTCTGTCATGATCACTTCTGCAGCATGTACATGATTTCTGTGCGTGCATTTGCTCGCATAGTTTTGCGTGCGCTTACACTGAGCGTTGATTCCATCTGCAGTCACTCTGAAGTTAATGACAGGTTAATATGCTTTTGTGAAAACAAACATTGGCCTCAATTCACTAAGATCATGCTGGAGATAATAAGGCAAGAGAAAACTTACCTCCACATAAGAGAGCGTTATCATATATCTTCATTCCTTAAGTTACCTTCTCTGTAGTTATTTTACCTCCTCTGTACTTATTTTACCTCCTCTGTAGTTAATTTACCTCCTCTGTAGTTATTTTCACATGCAGTTAATAAACAGTCTGTCTTTAACTCTGGAGTTATTTTAAGGATTGAAGAGTTAACTTAAAGACAGAAGAGTTAACTTTAGGTTTGCCTGAGGTAAAATGTTTCCTGAATACTACATGCCTTATCACCATGGTAACAACTCTAGAAGAGTTATTAAAGACAGGAGATAAGCTTAGTGAATTGAGGCCATTGTCTGTTGCAATGGAGCTGCTTCCCTTTCTTGCAGGCTGCATACCATTGTCTGCCCTTTCCTGCTGTCAGCCTGTGATTGATTACCATTCACCTGTGTGGGAATCTGCATGTCTACTCCCATTGGATGACCTCAGTATAAAGGACTGCTTCCTGCAGTGCTCCATGGGCTATTATAGTCTCAGATTCTGTCTGTCACTCTGTCCGAGGCCCCCCGTTCCTAGATCTCGTGTGGACTGCACTGACTCCTGCGAAGGGGTCAGTGAGTCCCTCCAGTTCAGCTCTTGTTATCAGTAATTGTTACTTTGCTAGTCTTGCATCATATATCAGTTCATCGCCAATATATACGCATACTAGCGAGTTTGTTATTTTCCTTGTATTCGTGTTACGTTAATACATCAGTGTTGCTGATATATACGTAGACGTACTGTTTATATCCTGTGTTCAGTCAGTCAGCTTTCAGCACGTTTTGGTAGGTTGCGCGTATCGTGATCACCCGTGCTTAGCTAGTCAGTCCTGTTCCTGTTGCCTTGCGTGGATTGCGCTCGCTTCTGCGCAGAAGTAGCGAATCCTTCCTAGTCCTGCTTCAGTTCTTAGTTAGTGCTCTTTGCTTATGTCATATATCGGTTTATCGCCGATATATATACATATGTCAGTTAATCGTTTGTAGTTCATTGATAGCTGTAATCGTAATACGCTACGAAATCATACCTATTGTATATTTGTGTGGTATTACGTCTGCCTTCTTGACTCTATTTCCCGACTATTCTGTCCTGTCCTTGTGAGGCACGCCACCGCTGCAATCGCATTGGCTGCCTCATTCCAGTCTGTCTTGTTATGGATGCTTGCTGTCACTTAAGCAGTGACTAGTTAAGCAAGCGTTCATTCTGTTACCTGTCCTGATCTTCTGAGTTCTGGTTTATGCGCCCAGCGTTACCTTGCGCTGAGCCAGTAGTGGAAGGATTGTTTGTGGCTGTTCTGATCTACGCCTGGTCTGTGCGCCACATCTCCTGTTGAAGTCAGTCCTCTCCTCCACTAAACTGGGGATATCCTGGTTCCTTGTGCTAGCGTGTGTACCTTCTTCACGTCAGGATATACACTACGTGCTGACTGTGGAGGATATACCACCAAGCGTAACACCCTCCAGTCTTACCCAAGTTCTACTATTATCATCAATCCTTAGTTCTAATATCCGTAACAGATGAATACCCACATAGTATCTATAGATATCCGGAGCAGCCATGCCTCCATACCTCTTTCCTCTCAAGATCATGGAGTTCGACAATCTGCGCCGAGTTCTGGACCAGATGAATTTTTGTAGCATAGCACTCCATTCCCTGAACCACCTATCTGGGAGGGATACAGGCACACACTGCAATCGAAACAATATTTTAGGTAATATCATTATCTTAATAATTGCGATCCTTCCTAATATATTAAAAATTGAACGATCCCAGTTTTGTAATGCCGCTTTACTTTCACTCAAAATATTTCTAAAATTACAGTTGTACAGATCTTGCGAGTGTGCGCATATATTCACTCCCAGATATTTGATTGTTCTTTTTTCCCATTGGAACCTGGAATGCTCTTTTATGCCTTCTTTTGTTTGTGACGAGCAACCCAAATCCAATACAATTGGTTTTTGTCGGTTCAGTTTGTAATTTGTTTCTTTACTATACTCGGAAAACAAATTCAAACATTTTTCCAATGAGCTTTTAGGTTCAGACAGGGTTAGGAGTATGTCCTCGTCGTAAGCTACAATCTTAACCTCTTCATCTCTAACTCTAATGCCCTTTATCTGAGAGTCAGTCTGTATGGTTCTGATTAATGATTCCAAGCAGAGATTGAACAGCCGCGGGGAGAGGGGACAGCCCTGTCGTACCCAATTCGTTTTCTTGAATGGTTCTGAGATATAGCCATTTACTTTTATTCTGGCTGATTGATTACTGTATAATTGGGCTATTTTCGATATAAATAACGGCCCTAGTCCGATCTTCTTTAATGTATTTATCAAAAAAGATCTTGACACTCTATTGAATGCTTTTTCCGCATCTATTGCTACAAGTATTGCTTCTTTTTTACTAACTCTACATCTATGTAAGACATCAATTGCTGTGTAAATATTGTCTTTCATATGCCTATGTTTCCTAAATCCTATCTGTTGTTCCCCCAGGACCAACTCCGCAACCTCTTCCAATCTATTTGTCAATATCTTAGAGTAAATCTTAATATCGCAGTTAATGATGGAGATCGGGCAAAAATCCGCACAATTCAGGAGCGATTTGCCCTCCTTTGGTATTAAAGAGATTATAGCTTTGTTTGTCCTGTCAGAGAATATCTACTCTCGACCACCATCATTAACCATTGCACAAAAAAACGGAGCCAAGGACTCTGAAAATTGATCAAAGAATTCCATTGGGAATCCATCCGGCCCCGGGCATTTCCCTTTGGCAGAAACCTTAGGGCTGGTTAAGACGGATGCTTGTGGAGCGTTTACCGCCAGCGTTCGGGGCTTGGCATTAAACGCTCCCATTCAAGTGAATGGGAGTGTTTGTACCAAGCTTTTATGCGCGTTTACACGAACGCGGCGTTCGGGTACCGATTTTCCCTGGTGTTCAAGGAGCCCCTGGAAGCTACATGTAGCTTCCAGGGGCGGTTAACCGCAATGGGTAATGTCCCCCTAGGGGAAGAAAAAACGCAACCGCATCCGAACGCAACGCGAACGCTGCTGAAAGCCCGAATGCATTGCCGCCGCAACGCCAACGAACGCGACGCCTCCGAACGTCCGTCTGAACCAGCCCTTAACTGCTCTCAGGAATTCCCCTTTCTCTATTGGTGTCTCTAATGATTCTTTTAACTCTTTACTGATGTATGGCATGTCAGTTTTATCCAAAAAAGGACACTCATTTTCTTTTCCTAAACTACTATTTAAGTTATATAGCTTTTGATAATAATGTACAAACGCTGTACCTATCTTTTGCGTTGAAAATTGAAGATCACCCCGCTCATCCTCTACCTTTTCAATAAACACTGTACTTTTTTCTTTTTTCAGTAAGGATGCCAAAATTGTACCTGATCTATTTCTTCTGATTCGGTATTTTTTCCTAGTATCCTTATAATATTTTAGGCATTGGTCATCTAATAACTTATTAATCTGTGTTCTAGTAATATTCCATTTTGTCAGAACAGGCTCTCCCGGACTTTGTTTAAAAATTTCTTCTAATTTACTGTACTTATCTAATAACTTATTGAGTTCACTTTTTTTCCCCTTGTTTTTCTCACGTTTATTTTAATAAATATGCTTCTCAATACACATTTTAGCGTGTCCCATAATAATCTATGTGACATACTGGGAGAGCAATTAAACTCAAAAAACTCCTTTATAGCATTGTGAATCTCTCCTATAACTTCTTTATCTTTTAATAATTCTGTCTGCAAACACCAGCTTTTGGGTCTATTAACTTCACTAAATCCATTAATGGATAGTCTTACTGGAACGTGATCTGAAAAGGATCTATTACCAATACTTATATCTATTATATCCTGGAGTTGGTCCTGGGGGATCAAAAAATAGTCAAGTTGTGAGAACATATTGTGCGTTTCAGAGTAATAGGTATAGTGCTTTATTCCCAGATTAAATATACGCCAAGCATCAATCAATCTGTGGGATCTTATTGTATCCAGACAAACTCTCTTTCTTTGAGATATTTCCAATCCCCCCGGTGCTGTCCAAACTCCATATCCATGGTCATGTTGAAGTCACCTCATATAATGATTTTCCCTTTCTGGTTTACCTCACATAGGAATTTTCTTATAAATTTAGTTTGTCCTTTATTTGGAGCCTAAATATTATGACCCCCAATTTTACCCAGTACTATCAGATACCTTGCTTCCCAATCTTGGTATATCTCCTCTGTCACAAAGCTTAATTTCTTATGGAGAATGATCGAGACTCCTCTGGTTTTTTTAACTGAGTTTGCGTTGTTTATGCAAGTCGTGTATTTTTTAATAGGCACAGGATCTTCCCTTCTTTAAAATGTGTCTCTTGTAAGAAGCCTATATCTATATTATTTCTGTTTAAATCTTCAAAAATTCTACTCCTTTTTAATGGCGAATTTGCACCCCTAACATTCAATGTTTCAATTCTTAGAATATTCATTTTTATTTGTTATAGGAAAATTAAAAGCCGGTAGCTTAGAGGCAAGACCCGGATCACACATACTAACCATTCATTCTTCATGCAACCAACAGCAAAGTCATTGTCAATAGAGATGGGCCGAACGGTTCGCCGGCGAACGGTTCCAGGCGAACTTTGGTGGTTCGCGTTCGCAGAGAACCGGGAACTTTTTTTCAAAGTTCGGTTCGCCCATAGACTTTAATGGCCGCCGACTTTAACGGTTAATAGCAAAGTCCCCTTACATGGTAGAAACACCAAAATTGTTGGGAATGTTACGTGGAATAGTGGGAACAAGAGGACAAAAATTTTTTTCAAAAAGACCTTATACTTTTTGAGAAAATCAATTTCAAAGTAAAATGAGCCGATTCATAAAAAAAAGAACCGATTCATTAAAAAGAACCGGATGATTTAAGAACCGTTAGTATAGCAGAGAATGCGTCCTGAGCAGGACGTGAAGCTGCCGGTTAGCTGCTGTCTCTCCCCACCTGCCTGCACCTGTCACCCTCACCTAGCCTGGCACCCAGTGCACCCATGGGTGCCAGGCTAGGTGAGAGTGACAGGTGAGGAGGTGGGGAGAGACAGCAGGAGCATTATCTGCTATGTGGCAGGCGTCGGAGATCTTCAATCAACTTAATTGAAGATCGCAACATAGAGGATACAGTTCGTTGGATCGTTTACCGTGGATATTGGCATGGGAAAACTTTTTTTAAAGGTACAGGTAAGTATTTATGGTTAATTTAGAATAATAAAATACTTTTCTCGTGGTTGTGTTTTTATTTCATTTAACCCTTTGTGGAAATGGGTAAAGGGTACTTTGTACCCCTATACTCATTTCTCCTGGGTGGGGGGGGTGGGCATCTGGGGTCCCCTTCTTAAAGAGGACTCCCAGATGCCACCATGAACTCCCCCCCCCCCAGAGAGTCGTCGCCCCCACCTCCTACTGGGGCACCGGAGGTGGGGAAGAGCCCCTTGTCCATGGATTGGACAAGGGCTCCGGGGGGAGAGGAGGGGAAGGCTTGGCCGCCCCTCCCCCCCCCCCCCCCCGGAGCCCCCCCAAACCATGGACCATGTGGGCTGGTATAGCTCAGGGTGCGAAGCCCCAGTCAGCCGGGGCTCCGCATTCTGGCTATCCCAGCCTGCATGGGGGACAAGGGGTTACAGAGGCTCGGGAGGGGGGACCCCATGTCATTTTTTTTTCATTTATTTCCCACACTCAGCACATAAAAATAATAATAAAACTAAAAAAAATATATATATATATATATATATATATATATATATATATATATATATATATATATATATATATATACATATACATATATATATATTTTTTATTTTTTTGTTAAAGGACCATGGCTGCGATTTATGTACGTCAGAATCACTACCATTGAAATTGCCCAAATAAACAGGTTTTTGTGACCCTAGGCTATGACCTCTTCGGCCTAGGGGCCCGAAACTCACCAGTTATGATCCCCCTAACAGTTCCTACAATGCTAGAAAATTTGCCACTGCTGAGCAATTGCCCTTTGAAAAGGTGTGAGATTTTGGAAAGTGAAATAGGGAGCCAATGAAAGCCTATGGGGGATTTTACTACTTTTGCACCCCTGTAACTCTGGTTTGCAGAGATGTAGGGACCCCATCTTTAGAATCCAAGTCTAACAATATGTCTTCTACCTGCATGAGACATTTCGTGAAATTCAGATGTTGCTAACGGCCATGGCTGCGATTTATGTACGTCAGAATCACTACCATTGAAATTACACAAATAAACAGGTTTTTGTGACCCTAGGATATGACCTCTTCGGCCTAGGGGCCCGAAACTCACCAGTTATGATCCCCCTAACAGTTCCTACAATGCTAGAAAATTTGCCACTGCTGAGCAATTGCCCTTTGAAAAGGTGTGAGATTTTGGAAAGTGAAATAGGGAGCCAATGAAAGCCTATGGGGGATTTTACTACTTTTGCACCCCTGCAACTTTGGTTTGCAGAGATGTAGGGACCCCATCTTTGGAATCCAAGTCTAACAATATGTCTTCTACCTGCATGAGATATTTCGTGAAATTCAGACGTTGCTAATGGCCATGGCTGCGATTTATGTACGTCAGAATCACTACCATTGAAATTGCCCAAATAAACAGGTTTTTGTGACCCTAGGCTATGACCTCTTCGGCCTAGGGGCCCGAATCTCACCAGTTATGATCCCCCTAACAGTTCCTACAATGCTAGAAAATTTGCCACTGCTGAGCAAATGCCCTTTGAAAAGATTTGAGATTTTTGAAAGTGAAATAGGGAGCCAATGAAAGCCTATGGGGATTTTACTACTTTTGCACCCCTGTAACTCTGGTTTGCAGAGATGTAGGGACCCCATCTTTGGAATTCAAGTCTAACAATATGTCTTCTACCTGCATGAGACATTTCGTGAAATTCAGACGTTGCTAACGGCCATGGCTGTGATTTATGTACGTCAGAATCACTACCATTGAAATTGCCCAAATAAACAGGTTTTTGTGACCCTGGGATATGACCTCTTCGGCCTAGGGGCCCGAAACTCACCAGTTATGACCCCCTAACAGTTCCTACAATGCTAGAAAATTTGCCACTGCTGAGCAATTGCCCTTTGAAAAGATTTGAGATTTTTGAAAGTGAAATAGGGAGCCTAATGGAAGCCTATGGCAGAATTCAGCACTTTTGCACCCCTATAATTCTGATTGGTTATCATCACCCGCCGACCTTAGCAGTTAATAGCAAAGGCCCCTTACATCCTAGAAACACCAAATTTGCAGGATATGTTAAAAAGATAGCAGGAAACAATATTTAAAGGACTTCCGAGGCCACAAATGTGAAAAACGTTAAATACCTTTTCATAATCCAGATCCATGGAGGACGCCATCCGCACCCTCCCGTTCATTCCCCCATGGCTCCTGCAGTAATACTGGCCCCGGTCGGGTCCCGACTCCCGACCCCTCCGAACAGGTCGGGTTCTCATTCCCCACTCAATATGGCCGCCACAGATTGCCGCGGCTGCGCAGTCCGCACAGACGCAATTGCACCTGCGCAGCTCTAGGGCCTCCTCCTGCTGCATCATCAATATGCGTGCATACATCGGACGCATCGGGAGGAGGACCTAGAGTTGCGCAGCCGCAATCGCATCTATGCGGACTGCGCAGCCACCGCAATCTGTGGTGGCCATATTGAGGGGGGAATGAGAACCCGACCCGTTTGAAGGGGTCGGGACCCGACCGGGGCCGGTATTACTGCGGGTGCCATGGCGGAATGAACGGGGGGCGCAGATGGTGTCCTCCATGGATCTGGATTATGAAATCGGGCAGCACGGTGGCGTAGTGGTTAGCTCTCTCGCCTTGCAGCACTGGGTCCCTGGTTTGAATCCCAGCCAGGGCACTATCTGCAAAGAGTTTGTATGTTCTCTCCGTGTCTGCGTGGGTTTCCTCCGGGCACCCCGGTTTCCTCCCACATTACAAAAACATACAGATAAGTTAATTGGCTCCCCCTAACAAAAAAAAATTGGCCCTAGACTATGATACATGCACTACATAATATAGACATATGGCAATGGTAGGGATTAAATTGTGAGCTCCTTTGAGGGACAGTTAGTGACAAGACAATATATATATATATATATATATACAATGTACAGCGCTGCGTAATATGTTGGCGCTATATAAATACTTAATAATAATAATAATAATAATAATGAAACGGTATTTAACTTTTTTCATACTTGTGGCCTCGTTAAAATAATATAAATATATATATATATATATATATATATATATATATATATATATATATATATATATATATATATATATTATTTTTATGTGCTGAGTGTGGGAAATAAATGAAAAAAAAATGACGTGGGGTCCCCCCTCCCGAGCCTCTGTAACCCCTTGTCCCCCATGCAGGCTGGGATAGCCAGAATGCGGAGCCCCGGCCGACTGGGGCTTCGCACCCTGAGCTATACCAGCCCGCATGGTCCATGGTATGGGGGGCTCCGGGGTGGGAGGGGCGGCCAAGCCTTCCCCTTTCCCCCCCGGAGCCCTTGTCCAATCCATGGACAAGGGGCTCTTCCCCACCTCCGGTGCCCCAGGGGGAGGTGGGGGCGACGACTCCCTGGGGGGGGTTCACGGTGGCATCTGGGAGTCCCCTTTAAGAAGGGGACCCCAGATGCCCACCCCCTCCCAGGAGAAATGAGTATAGCGGTACAAAGTACCCCTTACCCATTTCCACAAAGGGTTAAATGAAATAAAAACACAACCACGAAAAAAGTCCTTTAATTTTCTTAATTAACCATAAATACTTACCTGTACCTTTAAAAAAAATTCCCACGGCAATATCCTCGGTAAATGATCCAACGAACTGTATCCTCTTATGTTGCGATCTTCTATTACGTTGATTGAAGATCTCCGAAGCCCCCCACCCACATAGCAGAGAATGCGTCCAAAAGTCCTTTTGGACGCATAGCTGCTAGCTCCCACTGTCTCTCCCCACCTGCCTGCCTGCACCTGTCAACCCCCACCTAGGCTGGCACCCAGTGCACCCATGGGTGCACTGGGTGCCAGCCTAGGTGGGAGTTGACAGGTGCAGGCAGGTGGGGAGAGACAGCAGCGGGAGCCAGCAGTTTAACGTCCTTCCGAGGACGCTTTCTCTGCTATACTAACGGCTCCTGAATGAGCCGGATCTTTTTAATGAATCGGTTCTTTTTTTTATGAATCGACTCTTTTTTTTTTACTTTAAAATCGATTTTCTCAAAAACTATAAGGTATTTTTGAAAAAAAAAAGTCTTCTTGTTCCCACTGTTCTTCTTAACATTCCCAGTAATTTTGGTGTTGCTAGCTTTTAAAGGGGCTTTGCAATTAACCATTAAAGTTGGCGGGGGTATATTTTCCCACGGTCAGAAGGAGAATTTACATTGAAACTTTAAAATTGATTTTCTCAAAAACTATAAGGTCTTTTTGGAAAAAAAATGAGCCGGATCTTTTTAATGAATTGGTTCTTTTTTTATGAATCGACTCTTTTTTTTTACTTTAAAATCGATTTTCTCAAAAACTATAAGGTATTTTTGAAAAAAAAAATTTCCTCTTATTCCCACTGTTCTCCTTAACATTTTCTGCAAGTTTGGTGTTTCTAGCTTTTAAAGCGGCTTTGCTATTAACTGCTAAAGTCGGCGGGCGCTTAATTTTCCCACGGTCAGAAGGAGTTACTTTAAAATTGATTTTCTCAAAAACTATAAGGTATTTTTGAAAAAAAATTTCCCCTCTTGTAGTCACTGAAAGATCTCAGGTGTTAGACACCTTGAAACATCTTTTCCATCACTTTTCTGGCCAGCAGAAATGTTTCTAGTTTTCAAAGTTCGCCTCCCCATTGAAGTCTAATGCGGTTCGCGGAAGTTCCTGCGAACCGCACCTTCCGCGGCAGTTCGCGAACAGGGTTCGCGGACCTTAAATCGGAGGTTCGGCCCATCACTAATTGTCAAATGGTCGACCACACCAGATTTTTCTAAGTGGTCGACATGTGTCTCTATGACACTCTTGTCCGCGCATTGATCCCAATACGTTGGCGATAGCTAGGATTGCTACTACTCTTTGAAACGATTTTAGTTGTATTGTACTCTGATTTTACAAGTCTGTCCTTTAAGTTCAGGGCCCTGCCTGCCATTAGGAGTGGGCCCACCACTTCCCTCAGGGTTGGGTCAAGTTGCAATATATGACAATTCTTATTCAGTATGGCCCTATGCTGCGTCCAATGGGAGCCATAGCGAGTCACCAACCTCACAGGTTCCCCTAAATTGCTCCCTTTTGCTTTTTTATTATTAGTCAACAAGTCCATTCGTGGAGTAGTTTCTGCTCTTTTTCTAGCTGCTACCAATGTTTTAGAGTCATACCCACGTTCCCTTAATCTATTTTCGGTCAGGGCAAGTTCCTCATTTAGATCAGTCTCCAAGGTACAGTTCCTGCATGCCCTTAGCATTTGGCCTACCGGTATACCTTTCACCAATGTTTGTGGATGGAAGCTATCCGCATGAAGGAGGGTATTGCCTGCCGTGGGCTTCCGATATGTTTTAGTGATCAATCTCCCATCATTCTTCATAATTATCAGGTCAAGGAAAGTAATACTCTGTTTACCCAGTTCAAAGGTCAATCTAATGTTTCTGTCATTACGGTTCAACTGATCCAGAAATGAGGACAACTGTGCCCCCAAGCCCCTCCAGACCAGGAGCACATCATCAATATATCGAATCCAGAGGGCGGCGTGGGCCCCAAAGTCACCATGCTGTTAAACCTCCCTCCTCTCCCGGAAGCCAAGGTGCAGGCATGCATATGCAGGGGCACACTCCGCCCCCATCGATGTGCCCCTGATCTGGCGGTAATAGTCCCTGGCAAACCTGATAACGATAAAGCGCTGCAGATTTTGCGTCGGGATTGCAGCAATTTTGCTACTTCCAGCACAACATGTTGCATCACGTGAACTGTGCAAGTCTTGATAGACTTGCATGGCCCTCGGGGAGGGGAAGCAGTGGGGAAGAGTAACATGGTGGGGTGCCTCAGCGCGCATGTGTACAAAGGCAGAAAGATTCATGTATCCCTTTCTTCTGGTTACCATCCACAATTTAACAGACAAACTGAATGCACCAATCAGACATTAGAACAGTATTTTTAGATGTCTTTCCTCTGCTGCTCAAGACAACTGGTACACTCTTCTTGCTACAGCCAACTTTGTTTACAATAATTCAATCCATTCTGCGACCAATCAGTGACTATTTTTTCTAAATTATGTTTTCCATCCTTCCTCTATTCCTAATTATGTACCAGAATCCTAAGTACCTTCAGTTCAGGACAGATTGGCCTGTTTAAGCTCAAACATGTCCACACTTAAACACTTATTGTCACAAACCCAAGAAAGAACCAGACGCCAGGCTAATAGGCCTAGAAAGGGAATGTCCTCAGTTTTGTCCTGATGATTTGGTATAGCTATCCATGTAGCTATCCGTAGCTATCCATGTATCCATAAAATGTATCCATAAAATTCCTCTACAAAACCTGGACTGAAATTTGTAGGCCCTTATTCTGTTAAGAGAATAATTATTCCTGTGGCCTTCAAGTTAATACTGCCTAAAACTATGAAAGTACATCCTGTATTTTATGTTACATGTATTAAGCCTTACATTCCACCTGTAACTGCAGAGGATGGGGAAGACTATTTTGGACTCTAAGTGGAGATCTGAACAGTTATTTTATTTAAGTGGAAAGGTTACGGAATTGAAGAAAATTCTTGGGTACCTGTCACTGGTGTTCATACCCCTAGGTTAGTAAGGATTTTTCATAGAGATCACCCAGACAAACCAGCTCCAGTAGGCAGGAGGATGTTTGTGGGGATGGGGGGAAGATTTTACATTACATCTCCAGGTCTGGCCACATTTGACCCCTTTGTGCGCAAGTAGATTTATCTATGGTGCCAGTCCAGTGTGTGCAGGTACCATACAGCATGCCGATCCACAGTAGGAGGGTTTTCAGGTAAAGTAAACTCAATTATTGTCTCACCAGAGCTTGTAACCAGTGTATAGTACTGGCAGCTGTTGAACAAGTGTTCGGCAGGTACACCAACCCTGCTAGTTGTAAGAATTTATGGATTAGATTTTTGCAATATACAATCACTCATTTGCTTTAGAAAACCACTGTTTCAGCAAGAAGACTGTATATGCATAGTTCTGCTTTAAAGTGGACCCAAATTAAAAATACAAGATTCAGAAATAAAATCTATTTTCTAAATTATAATAATAAATAGCAGCCTTTTTTCAGCTGCATGATGACAAATATAAAGTATTTTACATTTATTGGAGGAACCCCTCCCTTCCTTTCATATTGCCGGATAGAATCCGGCAAACTGGTGGAGTAGGTGGTGTCCGGCAAAGAAGGAATTGCTAATGGCTGCTACTTGTATAACCTCAGTTATGAAAAGAGAAGGGTAAAAAGCATGCACTGAAATGCTCATAGGCTTGAAGTAGTGTTTATTTATCTTTGTAGGTGTTAGAGTGGTGCAACTAAATATTTTGAATTAAAAAAATGTTTGGTTTGGTTCCGCTTTAAGAGACATTCTAGCAAAGAAACAGTTCAGAGTTTTAGTGGAACATGTTGGGGGTGAGGAAGGCCATGGAGCAAGATAAAGATGCTGTATGTACAGGCATCCAGGCAGGCAAACGGGTTAACAAACTCGCCTGGTTCCAAAACACATAAACTCTTAGAATCAGGGTACAAGTCACCAGAAGCGCCAATATTGGTATAGGTCCCGGTGCACACTCACTCAGTGAGCCACAGAACATCACATGCTCCTGACAGCCAATAAAAGGCTTAGAATGTGGTGTGTAGTTGACCCACCGCCACAGGGTGGTGTCAAGAGTTATCCCCTGGGAGGCTAGTATATAATAGCCCCTCATAGGCTCCAGGCAGCATTTCAACTTCCTGCAACCTTCCTGCATTTTACTCCTACCTAGCTTCACTTCCCTTTTATACATATGCTATAGTCTCTTTCTTAGTGTGAGGTAGCATAGCCAGTTCTGAAGGCGGAACCTGAGTTAGTCACTAGGAATGACTCAGATGCATCACCAAGGCCTGAACTGAGCTTCATATTCGTGCTTTGCTGAAGTAGTGAAGATCGCTAATGTATGCACCTGTATGCCTGTTTTTGCCAAATAAATGTTCCTTTAGTAATCCACTAAATCAAATAAGCACCAAGGGTTGTAACTTTGTTTGCTCCTAATACAAATATTATTAGAGGAAGTTCTTTGAGTGCCTTGTTCTCATTTATTTGGTATTTTTTAGTAGTTAAAGGGCCCCACCCTTTAGATTGTAAGCCTTTGGCAGGGTGTCTCCTCCCCCCCCCAGTGTGTAACCCCAGCTATGTATATACCCAGTGTGCCTGAGCGCCGGTGCTGGTCTGATCAGCTCTTGTAGTTCTGAAAAGCTATACTTATTTAGTGATCCCAGCTTGTTCCTGAACTTCCTTATTTCTACTAATCCTGTTACCGAACTCTGCTAGTTTGCTGTTGCTCCTTGATTGTTGCCTGCCCTGACACTTGGCTTGTTACATGAATACTCCTGATTGCCACCTGTCTTGATCTTAGCCTGTCTGTAATTCTTGCTTTTGATCTCTCTGCTGTGGGCGCACTTGCTGTCATGGTCAGTTACCTATCCAGAAGAGAGTGCTGGTACACAGTGATACTGATGGGCATCCTGGTGCACTTTGGCAGGGCCCCACTCAGGGATGTCTGGCGTTTTATGCACATGCGCGTTGCATAGCACAGCATAAGCATGGGCGCCGCAAGGCTTTGGGGTGATCGTTTGTGCATGCGCGCATATGAGGAGGTCTGTTATGTATGATTTTCTGGTTATGTGCTTATTACACGCATGTGCGTGTGCACTTACGTGCTTGCATATGCACGTGACGTGTTACGCAATTTGCGCCAAATTTCCACTCTTCAGTGCTGTAATACTGCAGCTTGTTGTGAGTGTGTGCTCCTGTCACATGAATATTTTGCCTGAATCCTTGTTCCATGTTCTTGATCCTGGCTCATCTGACTACCTGCTCAGTTACTGACCTTGGCTATGTACTAATACCTCCTCTGTTTCCCACTCATAATTGTCTGACTACCCACTCCGTTGCCAAACCTGTGTCTGTCTGAGAACTCATCTGAGACTCTGCCCTTTTGCTATCCTGCATCCATTTCTGATTTGGGCCTATATCTGAGGTCCTGTAACCAGCCCTTGTGGGAGCATTGCTTCACTGTTCCAGACACGCGCTCAGTTATCATACCTGTGGTCCTGCTAGCGCTCCTGCCCTTTTCTCACTGTAGTCCCCGTTCCAAATTCAGAGGAAACGGTTATTATTGCAAGTCCTCAACACTGCGGGCTCCTCATCTACAGATGCATGGCACTTGATCTCTTCTTCTCTGGTGGGGTGATCCTAGGGGTTGCAACCTGGTGGCCACTGGCAGCAAAGTAGCCCATTGCCCGCAAGAAGTAGCTGCCCATCGTCCCTTGCAGGGTGCTTTGGTGAAGACCGGTGGTAACTTAGTGCCCTGGGGAGCCTGTTCCAACCACCAGTGCCAGGGTCAACAGGTTTGTCCTAAAGACCATAACATCCTGTTTCAAACTTTCTGGTAGTCACTAGTGCATGGCATGGATTGATATGGCTGGGATTGACAAACTTCCTCAGTTTTCACACTGTGAGCACTGTGTTCAGCCATATTTTAACTCAAACTTTTAGATGCACATGATGTATACATATGAGCAAAGTTTTAGATCAGTTTTGTACATAATTTGTGCTTAAAGTAAACCTGAGATGGCAGGATAAAAAGATTTTATACTTACCCTGCCCCACCTGACTTCATCCAGCCCCATGACACCGATGCATCCCTCGCCTTACTCCTGAGTGCCTTACTTCAGCTGCAATTAGGCCCGGTAATCTGGCTCAGTCGCGCCAGTCGGCTTTTCTGTGCAAGCACGGCCCCTCCGGGAGGCACTTGGGACAATGGCAAGGGGCGCATCGGTGCTCATGGGGCTGGAGAAAGCCCTGGGTAAGTATAAAAACTTTTTATTCTGCCCTCTCAGGTACACATTAAATTATCGCATATGTATGTAAGTGGGTGTCAGGATGTGTCACTCTCAGACACTGAGTCAGGTGGTGAGTTGCTGCCACCTAGTGGTTTTGGGCCTGAATCTTTCTTAGCTCTCCAGAGATAACTAGTCACTCAGGTATGTCTTTGGCCTTTTCATTGGTTCCCTCTAGCATAAAAGCTCTTTTTTGTTTGTATACCACACCCGTTCTAGCAGTCAGTTGTCCTCCTGAATTGCTCTGTTTGTTTATTGACCTTGGATTGTTTGACCTTCCTAGTTTGATGCCTGTATTGACCTCTGCTTTGTCTCATCCCCTGGTTATATGCCTGTCTGCCTAACTCTCCATGTATGACATCCGACTGGTTCCTCATATTGAGTTTGTCTATCGCTCAGGTTGTAAATCTTCTGGCCTTCTGTGTACGACCTTTGGCCTCCTCCTTGGGCTCTGTCTTTGTTTTGTTTTTGGGTGTTTCATCAGTTATCTTGGTCTCAGATCCAATATTTTGCACAAATAAGTCCCGGGACAACCAAAGTCAGGTAGATGTTTTCAGCAGGGCTTGACTATAGGTGAAGATTGGGGTACTGGATCTGAAGGGTAACTTATGACAACTTGAATTCCTTACATCAGTGCTTTTCAACCTATGGTACATGTACCAGCAGTGGTACGTTGTGTCTGGCCAGGTGGTACGATCTGTGGAGATGAAAAGGAAGTGTGAGCTGGTGGGGGAGATCAAAGGGAAAAGTGATTTAGGGCTGGTCCAGTGCCTGGTGTAATTATGTTTGTTTTTGTATAAGACAATGTGAAGCATTAGGCTAGCTGATAAAAGTGCAATTACAGAGCAATGAGAGGGCAAGCTGGCAAATCTACACAGCATGATACAGAGCTTGCCTGGAGGGTCTGTGGGAAAAAAAATCTGTCTGGTCTCTCCCCATTGTTATAATCACTGCATGTGTGGATAAGGTGTTAAACAGGTTGAAAAGTTTTTGACAGTCCCTAGACTCCAGGAGGGCTGCTTTCTGACTTGTGTGAAAGACCAGCAGGGACAGGAGTCCTATTACAGGCAAGTAGCCTCTGTGTGATGTGGGACTGCAATACAGATAAGCTCTCTGCTCCATCTCAGACTATTCTCAGTCTCCCTTCACTCCTCTCTCTGGGTTAGTGCACGCCAAAATCAATCAATAGCAATCACTAGCAATTTGCGAGTGCGATTTTGTGAAGCAATTTTCAGTGCGATTTTGAATAAATCACTCCAAAAAATGTCACATGCAGCGCGTTTGTTATTTTGATAAAAACAACAATGCTGCTGTGAGAACACCCTCATAGTGTAACATTAGCCAAGCACTTTTCAAATCGTTGGCGATTTGAAAAATGCTCAGAAGCACTGTTGGTGTGCGCCAGCCCTCCCTCATTCACCTTTGTTTCCCCCATTTCCCCTAGTGCTGACTGTCTTCTTGTCATACAGGAAAGCTAATAAAAGTGCAATTCTGGTGAGGCAAATATCTGCTTCCCTTTTTCAGCTTTTCCCCCCTCTCTCCTTACTGTTTCTCCCCTTCTCTGCATAAGTATTTCTACGCCACCTGTGAGCTGGCTGCAGGGTGAGCTGAATTGACGGCTCTCCCTGCTGCTACTAAACTCCCCTACGACGTTAAATACTATTCCCCCTCCGAGTCTGTACTTTACCTGTCACACTATCCCTTGAATGTTCTTGCTGTATTTCCGCAATGGCACCCCACGTGACTACTGGCATATACAATGTGGGGTGCGTGTGTGACGTCATTTGGGCTGATGCTGCCATGATAACAGGCCTCTAGTTTGAGTTTTCCCCGGAGGCCAAAAGGTCCCAATCCTCCCCTGGAGGGGAGGGAGATGAAAAACAAGTGTCTGCCAGGGTGGTTGAGGGAAGATAAGGAAAAGTGAGGGAAATTAATAGGAGGAGTGCAGCAAGGTCTCCAGGAGTGTTCCTTCCTTTCTCTGGCTGGCCATTTGCCATATTGTGTGGCAGGAGGGGCTCGTGAGTGCCCCGACAATGTGGAAGGCTGCAAGGTAATGTAGAACAATTTCTATATATAGTATATTTGGAAAAATTTACAAAATGCCTCATTATATTCCTGGTTGGACCTGATTCCAAGGCACAACCAAAAGGCAACCATGATCAGTGTTTCACCATGCTCATTCAAACAATTCTTATCCTTTGACCTAGTTCTAGATCAGGGTTTTAAGATCTACAGCATAGTCAGTGACATGTATAAAAACTAAAGAAAGGAACTGTCTTCAGCTGGAATCAGACTTGATTTTATCAGTAAGCACTCTCCAGCCACCACTGCAAAGACTGATGTCAGAGAAACAGGCACAAATTTCCCATTAAGTATAATATTGGTTAACACTGTATGTATCCATAATTATTGGCCAGCAATGCATAATATGTTGGTGCTTTAATAAATAATAGTATTATTATTAAATGTACATACTTTATTAATGTTTTTTTTCACTTATTGAGTTGTTGACATCTTGCAAAATCACAGGTGGTACTTGAAAAATTTCATGCGATAAAAGTGGTAAAATGTCTGAAAAGGTTGAAAAGCCCTGCCTTACATCAGCAGGCTGGATTACATCAGAAGTGGTTACAAAAACAACAACAAATAACATTTGTAAAGTGCTTTTCTCCCGTAGGACTCAAAGCGCATAAGCATGGCTCAGACCATCGTAGTACAGAGGAAGAATTTTATAAGTCCGGAAATGCCAGGCTAAACAGGTGGCTTTTCAGTCTGGATTTGAATAGCTCCAAGGATGGTGCTGTTTTTACTGGGTGTGGCAGGGAGCTCCAAAGAGTAAGGGCAGCATGACAGAAGGCTCTATCTCCAGATTTTTTGAGGTGCACTCTGGGAGGGTATGGTCCTGAAGAGAGATCCTGGGTACCACTCTCTCGCATGCATGCAGAAGAACTCAGGGTGGAGTTTCATAAGTTGCATCCAGATAGGCCGGGTGGTGCGTGTCCGGAGTCCACGCCTAGAGGGGGGGTACTGTAACACACGAGGCAGCTGCGGCGAACAGTACCGTCGCCGCAGCTGCCTCCATGCCGACATCCGTCCTCCCGGCGTCTAGGACGCCGAGGACGTAAGGTTCGTTTTTTCAAGAGGTCGCCATCTTGCGCGGGCGCGCGCACAGACGGGACCTTTATGCGAGGAGGAAGCCCGTCAGCTGACCTGCTGGTCGGCTGACATCGGAGGAGTCCCACGGCGCCGAGGATTGGCTGATTCGGAGGGGCGTGCCAGTGGGGTCTCCTCTGCTTCTTAAGTCTCCGGGCTTCATTCAGTGGTTGTCTGTTGTCGTGAATACATAGCGTGTTAGCGCTCAGACCTTAGACTAGATCCCAGGTGTTGATGCCAAGGACTTCACACCTAGACTAGGATATTGATTGTATTGATTTCCTGTGTATGACTCTTAGCTAAAACTCTGACTCTGATCCTGCTTTCTGATTCTGTACTTCTGCCTATCTGCCTTATTCGTTGCTGAACCTCTGCCTGATTACCGATTACTCTCTTGCCTCATGATTCTGTACCGATACTTACCTCTCTGTTGCTGAACCTCTGCCTGATTACCGATTACTCGTGTGTGGGAGAGCTGGCAGGCACTCAGAGCTATAAAGCCAAAATCAACAACAGATACCCAGTACACTATGTGCTCAAGACCGGCAAGGGAAACGGTTCTGCAGCAATGAAAAAAGGCATAGAAGGAAGTCTGGCACTATAGTGTTTAATGTTCAAAAAATAGTATCGCATCAAGTGGGTATATAGTGCATCAGCAAAACTTGATAAACAACAATTTGATCAAGCAGTGAAAGACACAAACCAACATGGTATCTTGATACTTAGCTTACCGATTACTCTCCTGCCTCACGATTCTGTACCGATACTTACCTCTCTGTTGCCGAACCTTGCCTGTCAGACCATTCTACTCACCAGTGGTGAGGTGCTAGCTTCACCAGCTCCTCTGGTGAAGTTATTCTTTAGTGCAGTACTGTTTGCATTTTCTGCTCCTAGGCTGCAGTACAGTCTGAATCACCTGCTTCTCAGGCGATCATTAGTGCAGTACTGTTTGTGTCTCCTGCTTCTAGGCTGCAGTACGGTCTGAGTCACCTCTCCTCGGGTGACCACTCGGCTGCAGTACACTCTGAATAACCCGCTCCTCGGGGGATCCGGTCTTCGCAGTATCTCCAGCTTGCTGGAGTTTGAACTCTATTACACGGTCAGTGTACCGATAGTACCTCACCAGCTCTCTGGTGAGGTCTCATAAAACTATTAAAGTTACGGTTGCACCAAACACAGCTATACTGGTATTATTGGTGATTCTGCAGATCACACATAATCAGGTATAGCGTCTGTATTATTGGTGATTCTGCAGATCACCAAATAATCAGACATCTGAGTTGCGACACCCAACCGTTACACCCAGATTGTGCAGGGATTTGAATGTCAGCAGTCCAATCTTGAAGTGTATTCTCCATTCTACTGGTAGCCAGTGCAGTGAGCGAAGGATCGGTGTAATGTGACAGTGGCGAGGCTGGTTTGTTAGCAATCTGGCAGCAGCATTCTGCACTAATTGCAGGCGACGCAGGTCCTTTTTGGGGAGGCCAGCATAAAGGGCATTGCAGTAGTCCAGCCGTGATGTGATGAAGGCGTGAATTAGGGTTGGAAGATCCTCTGGGGGAATCAGATGTTTAATCTTTGCAATGTTCTTCAGATGAAAGTAGGAAGATTTAACTACAGATGAAATTTGGTTTCTGAAACTCAATTCCTCATCGATTAGTACACCAAGGCTGCGCACAAGGTTGGAGCTGTTTATGTCTGAATTTCCAATCCTCATTGGTGTTGCTTTAGGATAGAGCTGTTTTGATGGCGAGCACTGGCTTTGGACAAAAAGGACCTCAGTTTTGCCAGCATTCAGTTTCAACCAGTTATCATTCATCTGTGCCTGTAGCTCAGCTAAGCAATAGTTTATTTTTGGAGTAGGGTCTGTTCCACCAGGTTTGAAGGACAGGTATAGCTGTGTGTCATCGGCGTAGCAGTGGTACATCAGGCCATGTCGTTGGATAAGTGTACCGAGTGGCAACATGTAGATTGCAAACAGCAGAGGGGATAGGATTGATCCTTGTGGCATTCTGAATTGTAGAGGTGCAGGTTTGGACATTATGGGTCCTAGGGATACTCTCTGTGTTCTGCCAGTCAGGAATGATCTGAACCACTGGAGGACTGATCCACTGATGCCACAGTACTCCTGCAGTCTGTTAAGCAGGATTTCATGGTCAACTGTATCAAAAGCCGCTGAGAGATCCAACAGGATTAGGATGTAGCATCCCCCTCTGTCCCTTGCCATGAGCAGATTGTTGCAGACTTGGATGAGGGCTGTTTCACAGCCGTGGTGTTTCTTAAAGCCAGATTGTAGAGGGTCCAAGATGTTGTTCACTGACAGCCTGGTTTCAAGTTGCAGATAGACAGCCTTTTCAATAACTTTACATAAGAAGGGGAGGTTGGAGACAAGTCTGTAGCTGCTCATTGCATCTGGATGCAAGGAAGGTTTTTTAAGAAGGGGCTTGATGATTCCTTCTTTTAGAGACAATGCTTTTGTGAGGAGGGAGGATTAACTGCAACTCTTTTGCAAGGCATGCCGCAATTCTGGCAGCAGTAGCTAGTAAACCAATATGGGGACACACACACTTGGTCCTCTTATAGTGCCTCTTGGTACTGTACTCCCATTATAGTACCCCCTTACATCCCTGCTACTATACTACCTGAATAGTGATCATTGGTAGTATGCATCTCTTAGAGTGTCACCTACAACTGTGCTGACTTCATGGTGCTCCCCAATAAGGTCCCCCACTACCGTGTTCTATGTTTAGTGTTCCCCCTGCTACTGTATTCCCCTTGTAGAGCTTAATTGTAGTGTCCACTGCTTTTGTGATCCTCTTAAAGTTTTTTGTGCTACTGCACTCCTTTATAGTGTTCCCCCGCTACTGTGCTACACTTATGGTGCTCCCCTTTAGTGCCCCCTGCTACTGTCCTAACCTTTAGAACACCCTTCCACAGTGCTCCTAAATAGTGTCTCTCATTACTGTGCTCTCCTATAGTGTCCCCTTTATTGTGCTACCCTTATAGTGACCCAACTGTTGTGCCCTCCTAGTGTCCCCAACTACTGTGCTCCCCATATAGTTCTTTGCTATAGAGTTTCCCGCTTCTGTACTTTCTCTCCCCTGTGCAGAGTTGGCAGCAGAGCTGCTATACCATATTTATCTGTGCTCTCGCCCTCCTCCTTCACTTCACTCTCCCAAGTCTCCTGTGTCTGCACAGTTCTCCATATCCCCATTGTCACATGACTATGACCCAGAGTTTAGTTGCTCCTTACCTTCATGTATTCATCCCTCAATACCTCATCAATTCCTGCACAGATTTCAGGAATAAGAGTCCAATGCTTGTGCTGAAATGCTGTTGGTAAGCTTCAAGTCCTCAAATGCATGGCCGGTTGTTAAAGTGGACCCAAGCTCTTAGGGCCCATTCACACTAGGGCGATTAGCAGGTGATTCCCGCTAACTGCTAGCGCTTTTTAAATCACTAGGGCAATTGTAACCCTATGGCAGTGATCTCACTGCCGTAATTGCCACCGATTGCGGACATTAATCACAAAACATGTTACCTGTACCATTTTCTCTCGATTCTGGATCGATCGCAATACAGTGCTTATAAAAGAGTGTACAGTGATTTTACCATGCTAATCGCAGTAAAATCACCCATGCAAAATGGTAGCGCTAAGCGCTACCATTTTGCCAACTTCAAGTGTGAATGGGCGCTTACATAGCACAGAAAGAAAAGTTTTCATCCTATATAATAAAATGCCTGTGTCCCTGCGTGTGCCTCCTGTCTCTGTGTAGCTGGGTCCGTCACAGAGACAGGAGAACGGGGCCAGGGAGCCGGGTGGCCTGGTGTGCGCGCGCGCACGGCGGGTGCTGGTGCGTGCGCACTAACATGTGGTGAGAAGAACATGTGGCAGTGAGAAACACAGACCTAGAGCCCGTTTTTAAACGGGCTTGGGTCTGCTAGTTCTATATAATTATTCTGCAGAAATAAACTGCACTGAGCTGTGTTTGTTTATTTAGCTACAGCAGAATGTAGTTATCTGTCATTGTGCTATGAGTAGGTGTGACTCACAGTAACCCTTTGGTATTACTTTGGTATTACAATTCAAACATTGTTGAAAATGGGGTCTGTCAGATTGGTAAGATAAACCTTTTGGCTCTAATGTAGGCTGCAGAAATGAATATAGTTTAAGACTAGGGCATTCTACTAAATAGTATCAGCAGCAGTACTCCGTCTCCAGTGATTCCTAACACTCACCTATAGGTGAAAAGAAACCTTTAGCAACATATCGTAAGGCAAGTGATCACCAATTTAGAAGATGGAGGTGTTGGCTGTGCTTCAGAAGCACCAGTCTCTGGTGATTTTGGATGGCTCTACAACCCATCCCAAGATCCATGGGTTTGCAGTGAGAAAGATGTGGCCAACATGCAGACCTTGCAACTATTATCTAATTTCTGCAGCATAAGACCCATCAGTATGCTCATGTGTACTCTGCCATTCCATACAGTACTCCCTCATCCTGGATTATCTTACTCAGGAGACCAGCCACCTCCAAATGGAAATAGTGGCACATGGTGTGGGGGGAGAGTCTGGGGCTGAGTCATACCTCCAACACACATCACACGTCTTGGAAGTGGAACCAGAAACTGTGCACCTGGACTAAGGATAGTTGAAGTTACTTACCACCATAGCGGAGTAAGTGCCAAGATGGGAAAACTATGTGAGACTCCCAAATACTTCCCAAGAGGTGAGAGCCTACCAATTCCCCATAGCAAAACACATAGGCAGCTAATGATACAAAATAGAAGGGGAAGTCCACAACTTTGCAGGAAACAAAGAAAAAAAAACTTTTCACCCAGGCTGAGAGGAAACACAATAGAGTTTAGATTCATGGTGGATGTGAAGGCCATTTCACACTAGACACTTCTTAGTTGATGCAAATTACAGCTACGAAAATACTAGGCAGCTGCAACTAATGCTATCCAAAGAAGTTGATAATAGCGATGATGCCACACGACAGGAACTAGTTATTAGCAACTGTATTAACTAACAGAAGCCGTCGCTTTGCATCTTAGCTGGGACTAGTAGCAACAACTAAGTGACAAGTGCATACAAGCTTTTATTGTAGGCTACAGTGGAGAGCCAGGGCTTCTTCAGAATATCACTTGCAGTTTTAATGGAGAGCGATGCTCTATTTGGCCCCTGTGATAGGAAAAGACCTAAGCTGTTAATTTATTGAAAAAAAAAGCACTTTCAAAAGAAGAACAAATTCAATAAGTCAATTTACTGAAGTTTTATTCCAGAGTAGGGTTATCACAGGGACCACCCTTCTTATTTAACCATTTCAGTCCACGGATATTTTTCACCTTATGGAGAAGAGAAATTTTCACATTTCAGAGGTCCTCCCTTTCATTCCCCAATAACTTTATCACTACTTATCACAATGACATGATCTATACCTTCTTTTTTCTTTTTCTTCTTTTTCTGCCACCAATTAGGCTTTCTTTGGGTGGTACATTATGCTAAAAATTATTTTATTCTAAATGCATTATAAGTGCAATAATAAGAAAAAAATTGAAAAAAATCATTATTTCTCAGGTTTCAGCCATTATAGTTTTAAAATAATACATGCTACCGTAATTAAAATCCACGCATTTTATTTGTTCTTTTGTCTCGGTTATTGCAATATTAAAATTATATCCCTAGTATAATGTATGGTGACAATATTTTATTTGGAAATAAAGGTGCATTTTTCAGTTTTACATCCATCACTAATTTTTAGCCCATAATTTACTAATAATATGCCCTCTTGACATATATATTAATACATTTGTATTCCCTAAAGTCAGTAGGTGTCATTTTACTATTTGGCCACAAGATGTCCTCGCTGAGTACTTCCTATTAGTAATGTGTTGCTACATTGTAATTAGGGAAGTGACGCAGGCATCAATGGATGCCTGCGATCACGGTGGCCTAGAGGAGAGATTAATAAATGGGAACTTTGTTGCCATTCATAAATCTAAAACTCGGCGGTGGAAATTGGCAAGCAGGAAGAAACGCGGCAGCAGCTCTATTTAAGAATGAACACCGTTTTTGTCCTAAAACAGTGTCCATTCTCAGCTGACATGTACGGATTGGCTCAGGTGACTTTTTTCCCCTGCAGCCAATCTCCCCTGTTACCAGCAACATTGCAATCGCGGGCATGTGCCCGCACGATCACACGCACAGCCCCCCCAAGCTGCAGGGACGTGACTATCGCGTTCTTGCGGCTGTAGCAGCTGCCGCTGTGGACATGAGGCTGATGTCCCAGCGGCAGAAATGGTTAATGTTGTTTTTCAGAACCTCCAACAGATAATAAGCACTGGAACTGCATATCTTTTTAGCAACAGACATGGGCGGAGCGATTACCCCTGCAACCTCTGCCATTGCAGGGGTCCCAGAGGCTTTGGAGGGCCCCTCCACCTCCCTCTCCCCAACTGCAAGTGCGGTCATTTAGAAAAGAAACCTCCCCATTCACTCACGAAAACCGTGTGCAGGAACATGTGTAATGTTTTCCTGCTTCCAAAAGGCTGCTTCACAGCAAAACACTCTGCTGCCATTCCACAACTCCTGATCAAGTGACCCTCATGGGGTTCGGGGACAAAGAGAGTCTCATGCTATCATCTTTGCAGGGGTCCCTATTAAGTCTAGTTACACCCCTGGCAACAGAATGTGCCTGGTTCTAGTGACAAGGGGCGCTTATCTAATTTTACTTTGCTTTAACCAGTTCGGCCTATCTGGACGAGCTTCCTCGTCCAGGTAGGCACTGCTGCTCCCGCTGCATGGTGCGCACGATCGGGCACGCTCCCGCGCGCGCACCCGCCGCCCGCCGCTAGCCCCCCGATCAGTGAATGGGAATATAATTCCCATTCACCGATCTAACTTCCCCGCAGAAATACCGACGCTTTCTATCCAGAGAGCGCGGTATTTCTGCCCCCAGGAAACTTCTCTGCTTTTAAGTTCCTGGATGCGAGATCGTTCGCATCCAGGACTTTTTTCACTGTGGCCATCTTGTGGCCAAATAGTAAACTGCACCCACATACATTTTAAATTAAACAAGCAGTTTCCCTCCCACACCAAAAACTACCCACATACATTTTTTTATTAAAAAAATAAATAAAAAAAAATACAATAAAAAACAAACAAAAACAACATAAATAGTTACCCAAGGGTCTAAACTTTTTAAATATGCATGTAAAGAGAGTATGTTATTCTATTATTTAAAATTATAAGCTTATAAATAGTGATGGACGCAAATTGAAAAAAATGCACCTTTATTTCTAAATGAAATATCGGCACCATAAATTGTGATAGGGACATCGTTTAAACGGTGTAATAACCAGGACAGATGGGCAAATAAAATACATGGGTTTTATTTACGGTAGCGTATATTAATTTCAAACTATAATGGCCAAAAACTGAGAAATAATGAATTTTTTTCATTTCTTTCTTAACCTATTTTGGTTCCTGGAAGTAGAAACTACGTCCAGGAACCATGCGCGCTACCGCGTAAACGCGCGCTCCCGGCCGCGGATTCGGTAGCCACGGAATCAATATATCGAGCTATGGTGCCCGATCACTGATTCTTCTCCCCCGCTGAAAAAGCGACAGCTTCTCTCGGAAGCTGCGCCTTTTCTGGCTGTTCCCTCCCCGATGTGTCACTCTAAGCGTGTGTTAATCAATGGCTAATCAATGGGAGGTGAACATTGCTCAAGTGAAAACGACGGAACGCGAATGGGTTAATCTTCCTGTTAATCTTCCTGTTAAAATGGATTTAGAAATTTTAGAAAAAAATAATTCTTAGCAAAATGTACTACCCAAAGAAAGCCTAATTAGTGGCGGAAAAAACAAGATATAGATCAATTCATTGTGATAAGTAGCAATAAAGTTATAGGCGAATGAATGGGAGGTGAACGTTGCTCGGATGCATGAGATTTCCGGCACTGCGATGCTGAACCGGTTAAAGAGAGCCCAAGATGGGCTAAAAAAAAAAAAGTAGGCTACCTGATGCATGGGGCTGAGCGGATCAGGTAGTCGTAAAATCCTCAGCTCCTGTGGGCCACATTGGCCCACTTTCACTTTCCTATTGGTCACGACGCGGCCTGGGCTACGTGTAGCTTTGTTCGCATTCCCGCCCGCTATAGCGTCCTGCACTTAGCGCAGAACGCTTTTGCGGGCTGGAACACGAAGAAACCTTCGTGTAGCCCAGGCCGCGCAGATGCAGTTGCCACGAGGCTGCATCGCTGCGGGAGAACGGAAGATCATGCAGGACTGGCACAGGACAAAACGGCTGTTGGGGGCTTGGGGAAGCCCCAGGTAAGTGAAACAGTTTGTTTTCAGAAAATTTACAGTTTCACTTTAAACCAAAACAAAGCTAGAAAATTTAGAATAACGGCCCTTTTCCACTGGGAAGGGTGATCGCAATCGCGCTCTGTTGCGATCGTGCAACCCACATTTTCCACTCACCGTGTTTCAGCCATAGTCATCGGGAATGGAGCCCGATCGCGGTGAGAACTGCGCAGGCCAGTAATGGAAAATGAGCATCGCGATTTACATGTTATCGCAGTGCTCATTGGGAGCAGCAAAATGGCTGACGGCTGTGATTTGATTTTTGAAACGGATCCTAGCTAGTGGAAAAAGGCCCTATTGGTAAGACAATAGGAGACAAATTGTGCATCAAAATTTTATGAAAACTATTTATAATAATAATTGTTATTATTATTCTATTATTAGAATTTAGCCACATAGAACAATAATGTCATATATATATATATATATATATATATATATATATATATATATACATATTCCCTCACCTGCATCAATCAGTCTACAATCAGGCCTGCTAAGCATAGGCTTATCAGGCTTACTATATAAATGCAACTCTAAGTCGATTAGACCTTAGTCGATTTATGCACCGGTATTTCAAAGTACACCGGTTTCTAAGTACAAAGAGAACGACCGAATTAGACCAGAATTAAGACATTCACCATGCTCCTTTACCCTCAATCTACTTCTCTGGACTGACATCATGTTTTTGTGTTACAGGTATGATATGCGCTTATGTGAACTTTCGATTTTACTGCAATCCTTCTGTGAACGCAATCTAACTCTTATGGTATGATATGCGCTTATGTGAACTTTCGATTTTACTGCAATCCTTCTGTGAACGCAATCTAACTCTTATGGTATGATATGCGCGTATGTGAACTTTCGATTTTACTGCAATCCTTCTGTGAACGCAATCTAACTCTTATGGTATGATATGCGCTTATGTGAAATTTCGATTTTACTGCAATCCTTCTGTGAACGCAATCTAATTCTTATGGTATGATATGCGCTTATGTGAACTTTCGATTTTACTGCAATCCTTCTGTGAACGCAATCTAAGGGCCCGTTTCCACTAGAGCGAATCCGCATGCGTTGTCTGCATGCCGATTCGCATAACTAATACAAGTGGATGAGACTGTTTCCACTTGTCAGTTTTTTGGTGCGTTTTTCTGTGCAGGATTTTTCTGCACGGTAGGGCCTGCAGAATTCGCCTGCGTGTGGAATGCAGGCGATTCGCAGGCAATGTATTTAATAGGGGAAATCGCACATGCGGTTTTTGCCGCGATTTCGCGTGCGAATTCGCACTAAAACTAATGTACATTGAGCCAGGCAGTGACATGGTTAAAATCGCTGATAGCCTGCCTATGCGAAATCGCATGCGAAATCGCGGCAAAAATCGCATGCGGAATCGCATCCGCATGCGATTTTGTCAGCGGTGGAATCCCAGCGATTCGCACCGCACTAGTGGAAACGGGCCCTAACTCTTATGGTATGATATGCGCTTATGTGAACTTTCGATTTTACTGCAAACTGTGAATATTCTGAAGTGCTGTAATCCTTTGCATTTTACTATAGCTAAGTGACTGGCTTTGTATATTCCATGAATTAGTCTGCTCTCCTCTGGCTCCATGCTAATTTGGCCCCAACACCTATAGATAATTAAGCAGCTTCCTGCTTAATTACCTGAGTTGTTCTGTGATCTGCTACAGGCTGAGCTCATTCCCTCACCTGCATCAGTCAGTCTACAATCAGGCCTGCTAAGCATAGGCTTATCAGGCTTACTATATAAATGCAACTCTAAGTCGATTAGACCTTGGTCGATTTATGCACCGATATTTCAAAGTACACCGGTTTCTAAGTACAAAAGAGAACGACCGAATTAGACCAGAAGGAACAGACACAACTCTTTAGCAATCTGATTCACGGTTAGTGCAATAATGTTGTCTCTGCTCTTCATGATTAGCCTGCTTTCCCCTGCTATTCTCAAATCTGTACACTCACTGCATCCTCCTGCTGTCAGCAACACGCTCTACATTTCTCCCTCTCTTTTATCATCTCCACAGGTTGCTTCTCACGATACTTTCTTATTCATACAACTGCGCTATACATTTCATACTCCAACTACCCATAAATCTAAATCCCACCCTATCCTCCGCTCTCTCTGCCTCCTATTACTCCTTGCTGCAAGTGACATTTCACCAAACCCCGGACCCTCTCTGCCGGCTTGCTCCTCACTCTTGCACACTAATCGCACTGCAAACAGCCAACCACATGCACACCGAAACTGCCACAACCTTATTAACCCATTCAGGTTCCGTCGTTTTCACGTGAGAAATGTTCACCTCCCATTCATTAGCCTATAACTTTATCACTACTTATCACAATGCACTGATCTATATCTTGTTTTTTCCGCCACCAATTAGGCTTTCTTTGGGGGGTACATTTTGCTAAGAGCCACTTTACTGTAAATGCATTTTAACAGGAAGAATAAGAAAAAAATGGAAAAATTCATTATTTCTCAGTTTTTAGCCATTATAGTTTTAAAATAATACATGCCTCCATAATTAAAACTCACGTATTGTATTTGCCCATATGTCCCGGTTATTACACCGTTAAAATTATGTCCCTATCACAATGTATGGCGACAATATTTTATTTGGAAATAAAGGTGCATTTTTTCCATTTTGCATCTATCACTCATTACAAGTTTAAAATAAAAAAAATATAGAAATATTTCATCTTTACATTGATATTTAAAAAGTTTAGACCCTTAGGTAAATATTTACATGGTTTTTTTTTGTTTTTTTATTGTAATGGTTTTTTTTTTTATAATAAACATTTTATTTGGGTAGTTTTGGGAGGGTGGGAGGTAAACAATAGATTTATAATGTAAATGTGTGTTAATTTGTATTTTTTTTTCTTACAGGTGTAGTATTACTTTTTGGCCACAAGATGGCGGCCATGAGTTTGTTTACATGACGTCACTCTAAGCGTAACACACGCTTAGAGTGACTCATCGGAGAGGGAACGGCCAGAAAAGGCGCAGCTTCCGAGAGAAGCTGTCGCTTTTTCAGCGGGGGAGAGGAATCAACGATCGGGCACCATAGCCCGATACATTGATTCCCTGGCTACCGAATCCGTGGCTGGGAGTGCGCGTGCACGCGTGCGATCGGCCGCGGGAGCGCGTGGTAGCGCGCATGGTTCCTGGACGTAGAAACTACGTCCAGGAACCAAAATAGGTTAATATTCCTCTTCTCCCCCCTCCTCCCCCACCTATCTCTGCTGCTCTCTGGAATGCCCGCTCAGTCTGCAACAAACTTCCTTTCATCCATGACCTTTTCAATTCCAACGCCTTCACCTTCTTTGGGGTCACAGAAACATGGCTGTCGCCTTCTGACACGGTCTCACCTGCCGCCCTCTCTTATGGGGGATTCCACTTTAGTCACACGCCTAGAAGTGGGAATAAACATGGCGGTGGTGTGGGCATTCTTTTCTCTGATAGATGCTCCTTCAAGCCACTCACCCCCATTCCTTCTCTTTCTCTACCTTCCTTTGAAGTCCATACAGTCCGTCTATACTCTCCCTCTAACCTCCAGATCGCAATAATCTACCGCCCTCCTGGCCCTGCTTCCTTCTTCCTAGATCACTTCTCTGCATGGCTCCTCCAGTTACTGTCCTCCAATATTCCTACCATCATTATGGGCGACTTTAACATTCATGTTGACACCAACAATTCTGCCGCCACTAAACTTCTGTCACTTACTTCCTCCTACGGCCTGTCTCAGTGGTCCACTGCTCCAACTCACTCTAATGGTCATACACTTGACCTCATATTCACTCGTCTCTGTTCTATCACTGATTTCACTAATACTCCTCTCCCGCTCTCTGATCATAACTTATTAAACTTCTCTCTCTCCTCCTCCCTTCCTACCACCCTGCCTCAAGCACACTCATATACACGCAGGAACTACCGCAACATAGACATGCAATCTGTCTCTGATTCCTTGGCACCTCTCCTCACACAACCATTCACTGACCCTGACTCAGCAGCTGCACACTAGCACTGCTCAATCATGCAAGTCATGGATGAAATCGCACCCCACACCAATGTCCGCCCACACCGTGTCAGTCGCCAACCCTTGCTGACCAAAGCTACTAAACAGCTAAAGGGGTGCTCTAGGGTAGCTGAACGCCATTGGAGAAAAAACTAATACTAATGAGGATTTCATTACTTACAAAAAAGAGTTGAACAAGTTTAAAACCGCTCTCTCTTCTGCAAAACAATCATACTTCTCCTCCCTCATATCCTCCCACTTGCACAATCCAAAGCGCCTGTTCAGTACTTTCAACTCCCTTCTCCGTCCACCCCCTCCTCCTCCTTCTTCATGCTTATCAGCTGAAGAATTTGCAACATACTTTACAGATAAAATTGCAAAAATCCGTAGTGTGTTTTCCACGCAGACATCAAACTCCATCTCCACTCCTCTTGTTGACTGCTCTCTTTCCAGTTTCTCTCCACTCTCCGAACATTCGCTCTCTTCCCTTATCTCCAAATCCCATCTAACCACCTGTTCGTTGGATCCTATCCCATCACATCTCATTCCACAGCTATCCACATCCCTCATCCCTGCCCTAACATCGCTGTTTAACCTATCCCTCTCCACCGGAATTTTTCCATCCTCACTCAAGAGGGCTGTTGTAACACCACTACTTAAAAAACCATCTCTAGACCCCACCGAACTTGCTAACTACCGCCCAGTGTCACTTCTTCCATTTGCATCTAAATTACTTGAACGCCACATTCACGCTGAACTAAGTCAGTATTTATCTGCAAATTCCTTGCTTGATCAGTTCCAATCTGGCTTCCGGCCAAACCACTCCACAGAAACAGCCCTCACCAAAGTAGCTAATGATCTCCTCACAGCTAAATCCAAAGGCTATTATTCCATACTCATCCTTCTAGATTTGTCATCAGCATTCGACACTGTCGACCACACTCTACTCCTACAGATCCTTTCATCTATAGGAATAAATGACCTCTCTCTCTCCTGGATATCTTCCTACCTCTCTGGAAGGTATTTCACTGTTTCTTAATCAGATCAGGCCTCCTCTTCACATCCTCTGTCTGTAGGGGTACCTCAAGGCTCTCACCTCGGTCCCCTCCTCTTCTCCATCTACATGCACGGTCTTGGTAACTTAATCAACTCATTTGGTTTCCAATATCACCTATATGCAGACGATACACAACTGTACCTCTCTGCCCCAGACCTTAACTCCCTCCTCACACGGGTTCCCGACTGCCTGTCCGCTATTTCCTCTTTCATGTCCTCTTGCTTCTTAAAACTTAATATGAATAAAACAGAACTAATAGTCTTTCCACCATCCCTGTCCACCCCTTTGCCTGATATTACAATAAATATTAGCAGCACGTCTATAACATCAGTTCCCAAAGCACGCTGCTTGGGGGTAATATTTGATTCTTCTCTCTCATTTACTCCTCACATTAACTCCCTAACCAGCTCCTGCCATTTCCAACTGAAAAACATAGCACGTATCCGACCTTTTCTCTCCCATGACACAACCAAAATGTTAGTACATGCTCTTATTATATCTCGATTGGACTATTGCAATATATTGCTTGGTGGACTTCCAACTAACCGACTAACACCGCTCAATTCTGTACTGAACTCTGCTGCTCGACTCATTCATCTCTCCTCTCGCTCTTCCTCTGCTGACCCTCTCTGTCAAGCTCTTTACTGGCTACCAATTAATGAGAGGATTCAGTTCAAACTCTTAACCCTAACCTACAAAGCTCTCCACAATCTCTCTCCCCTGTACATCTCCTCACTAGTCTCCAGATACCAACCCAACCGCAATCTCAGATCTGCACACGAGCTTCTTCTATCCTCTTCTACAATTACCTCCTCACATTCACGTGTACAAGACTCCTCACGTGCCTCACCCCTCCTCTGGAATGCCCTTCCACAACACATCCGCCACTCTCCCACCTTTGAAATCTTTAAACGCTCCCTCAAAACCCACCTTTTCCGACAAGCATATTCTCTAGCTTAGGCCATGCACCCACTAAATAACCTAATTGTGCACTGCCTGTACATATACTGTATACATCCCCACCTCTTGTTTCCACCCCATTCCTTTAGATTGTAAGCTCGCAAGGGCAGGGCTCTCACCCTTTTGTGTCATGGGCCTCAATTCACTAAGCTTACCTCCTGTCTTTAATAACTCTTCTGAGCTGTTTTACAGTTACCACAATTAGATCACCATGGTGATAACTGTAAAACAGCTCAGAAGAGTTATTAAAGACAGGAGTTAAGCTTAGTGAATTGAGGCCATGGACTGTTATTAATTTAATTGCTTGCACACTGTTAGACATTTATACATTTTAGTCATCATGTTAAATCAAATTGTAATCAGCAGTGCTGTATCTTGTATCAGTGTTCATATTTGATGTATATCATTGTCTGTATCATTATGTATCCCTTGTTTGTTTTCTTACATTGTACAGCGCCACGGAATATGTTGGTGCTTTATAAATAAATAATAATACTAATAATAATATATATATATATATATATATATATATATATATATATATACAGTATATATATATATATATATATATATATATATATATATGAGGACGCGGAAGAGCCGCCGCCATGATCCGGCGGCAGGCGGCTCCTTCCGCGTCCAGACGCGTGCCACACACGGAGAGGCAGCCGCCTCCCCTCTGCATGAGGCGGCTGTCTCCGGGCAAGCGTCGGCAGGGCACGCAGAGACCGCCGCGCGGGACGCGGTGGTCGCTGCCCATAACCCCGCTGCGGAGACACCGCAGAGCGGGGCAGCGGTAGCTGGGACATGTAGTCCCTCAGTTAGAGTGACGCGCGCGCGCGCACTCAGGACATAATTTATGACTCCCTGAGGGGAGTCAGCTGACCAGGCTGGTCAGCTGACTCCAGCACCTCTCCCTATTGGTCCAGCACTTAGGGAGGTGCCGAATGGCACATAGGTATATATATTGCTGGCTGTTCATTTGTTCCTTGTCTGGCGTTGCGTTCACATACGTGGGAGCACCCAGATCCGTTAGTCAGATCCGTTAGTGTGCCGGGACCAGCTGGAGCTGTAATCCTACACTAAGCTAGATTTTGTTGATAGCTTAAAGTACTAGTTTGATTGTGATTATCTGTTATGACCTTTGCCTGCCTCGACTATCCTCCTGAACTCCGATCTTGTACCTCGTTATATCTGACACTCCGTTGCTGAACCCTGCCTGTACCTTGACTCCGCCTCTGCCTCCTGATTTGTACCTCGATATATCTGACACTCCGTTGCTGACCCCTGCCTATACTTTGACTCCGCCTCTGCCTCCCGATTTGGTACCCCGACATATCTGATACCCCGTTGCCGAACCCTGCCTGTACTTTGACTCCGCCTATCGTCTGCTGATCTTGTACCTTATCTGTCTGTGTGTTTACGACTTGGCTTGCCCGACCTCGAGAACCGACCTCACGATTGGAGGCGGTTCATTGTCCCGTTAGTGACACTTGCGCCTGAGTGTCGCTTTCGGACTTTCCTTCCCACTGTCAGTCTGACTCCTCCCGTCTTGGAGAGCTCAGACCTGTGGAAGGAATCTGTGCGGTTCTCCTTGCTGCACTGAGGCTTGTCCTCCATATTACTGTTGCACCAATCACTACACTCTACTCAGGTGACCAGAGGTTAGCTAGTATATTGGATTATCGGTGATACTGCAGATCACATATAATCTGATATACACCTGTATTTCCCGTGATACTGCAGTTCACCGGTAATCAGACCTCTCTGTGCTTCACCGAGCGTTACAGAACGCCAGACCACAAAAACGATGGAATCACGCACTGATCCTCTGACTGTGCTTGCCACTTCAGTGGATAACATTCATCAAGCACTGGGCCAGCACAAAGCCTTAATCGATGCTTTATCAGGCTCTGTGAAAACCCTTCAAACGTCAGTTGATTCAGTACGATCCCCTCCTAGTGATGACATACGTATGCCTGTGCCTGATAAGTTTTCCGGCCACAAGTCTGACTTCCGGAATTTCAGGAGTAGAGTGTTGTCCTATTTTGAATTGAGACCCCGATCCTCGGGGACTGAGGCCCAACGGGTCATCTTTATTAAAACTTTGTTGACAGGGGACTCCCAGTCCTGGGCATATAACTTGTCTCCTACCGATACCGCTCTGACCTCGGTAGAAGAGTTCTTCAAGGCCATGGCCATAATCTACGACGACCCTGACCTTGCTGCGACCTCGGAGCGGAAGCTCAAACTTTTGCGGCAAGGCAGAGGTTCGGTCGAGGATTATGCGGCGGAGTTCCGTAGGTGGTCAGTCACCTCGAGATTTGATAACTTCGCCTTAATGGATTACTTTCTGTCTGGGTTAACGGAGGAGGTCTCTGACTTAATGTTAACGGTACCAGAGCCCAAGACAGTTGATGAGGCCATATCATCGGCCATTCGTGTAGATCGCAGGCTACGCCATCAGAGGCAGGCTAGGGGAAGTCACCGTGTCAGGGTGACTTCGTACGCGGCACCGGTTGCTGCATCCTCGGTAACAGCACCTCCGCCTGTCTCTCCCTTTCCGGCCTTGCCTCCACCAGAGCCGATGCAAATTGGTCGATCAAAACTGACCCAGGTGGAGCGAAGGCGGAGGATGATGGAACAGCTGTGCCTATACTGTGCAGAGGCAGGGCATAGGGTGCGAAACTGCCCCAACAGGGCGGGAAACGGGTCTGCCTAGGAGTAGTGGGGGGTGACACCCTAGGCACACAAACCTCACCCCTTAAAGAGAAAAAATTACTTCTCCCATGTACGGTCACATGGGATGATAAATCTGTTGCCACTGAAGCCTTCATTGACTCCGGCTCAGCGGCTAACTTTATGAACTTTGAATTTGCTGAAGAGCTGGGTCTACCACTCACTCCCGTGAGGCCCCCCATTCAGGTCACGGCAGTTGACGATTCCCCTTTGCAGCGGAATTGTCCCCTGTCACAGACTCCGGTTGTGAGACTCACCATAGGGGTTTTGCACGGGGAGCAGCTACAGTTTTATGTTTTACACATGTCCACCTCCACTATCATCCTAGGCATGCCTTGGTTGCAGGTTCATTCCCCACAAATAGACTGGGCCACAGGACAGTTGACGGCATGGTCACCTCACTGTTTCCAGCAGTGTTTGGGGAGGTTAACGCTGGGTCTAACTAAGGTACAGGTGGAAGGTGTACCAGAACAATACGCTGACTATGCCGATGTATTTTGTCCCAAGGCCGCGGATAAGTTGCCCCCGCATCGTCCATTCGATTGTCCCATTGACCTTCGTTCCGGTTGTGTGCCTCCTCGAGGCCATTTATATAACTTGTCTGGCCCCGAGAAACTTGCCATGCAGGAATACATTCGTGAGAACTTGGCAAAGGGCTTCATTAGGCCGTCCCGGTCGCCCGCTGGGGCAGGTTTCTTTTTTGTCAAAAAGAAAGATGGGGGATTACGGCCTTGCATCGATTATCGAGGCCTTAATAAAATCACTGTGAAGAATCGCTACCCGTTACCACTTATAGACGATTTGTTCACACAGGTCACTGAGGCTAGCATATTTTCAAAACTGGACTTACGGGGGGCATACAACCTGGTGCGTATAAGGAAGGGCGATGAATGGAAGACGGCTTTCAATACCCCTGACGGGCATTACGAGTATAGGGTGATGCCCTTCGGGTTGTGTAATGCCCCGGCCGTCTTCCAGGAGCTCATCAATGAGGTTTTTCGGGAAGTATTGGGAAAATTCGTCTTAGTCTATTTAGACGACATTCTCATTTTTTCTAACAACCTCTCGGAACACAGAACCCATGTCAGGATGGTGTTAGACAAACTGAGGCAGAATCTCTTATACGCCAAACTCGAAAAATGTATTTTTGAGGTCACGTCGGTGGCCTTTCTGGGGTATATAATCTCCACCTCAGGTTTGTCTATGGACCCTGCCAAGGTCTCCGCGGTCCTGGAGTGGCCGCAGCCGGTGGGGTTAAAATCATTGCAACGGTTCTTGGGGTTTGCGAACTATTATAGAAGGTTTATAAAGGGGTACTCCACGGTAGTCGCCCCTCTCACTAGCCTTACTAAAAAAGGGGCAGACACCACTCATTGGCCTCCCGAGGCAGTACAGGCTTTTTCTAAATTAAAGGGGTTGTTCTGTTCAGCACCCATACTTAGACACGTTGACACCTCTGTTCCGTTTATTGTTGAGGTAGACGCCTCCGAGATCGGGGTGGGGGCTGTGCTGTCCCAGCGTTCTGGTCTCCAGGGTAGACTACACCCGTGTGCCTATTTTTCCCGAAGGTTCTCTCCGGCAGAGAGAAACTATGACATAGGCAACAGGGAACTCCTAGCCATCAAGTTGGCCTTCGAAGAGTGGCGTCATTGGCTAGAGGGAGCTGAGCACACTATCACAGTTTATACCGACCACAAAAACCTAGAATACATCGAGGGGGCTAAAAGGTTGAGCCCAAGGCAGGCCCGATGGTCACTATTTTTCTCGAGATTTACATTTTTGATCACGTATACGCCAGGGAGTAAGAATACCAAGGCAGACGCACTTTCTAGGTGTTTTGAGCCAGAGACAGCACTGCCCCCGGTTCCTGAGACCATTATCCCACGAAATGTGGTGTTAGCCGCCACCGAGACTTGGGGGGACTGGAAAGAAACTTTGAGTCCTTTCCAGCAGGATATCCCAGAGGGGAAACCAGACGGGGTATTATTTGTTCCGCTACCATTCCGTCTCCAGATCTTGGAGATGGTTCACTCCCATAAGAACGCGGGACATCCGGGAGCATCTAGGACGCAGGATCTCGTGGCCAGATGTGCATGGTGGCCTTCGCTAGCCGCTGACTGTAAAGAGTTTGTCAGGGAATGTGCGGTGTGCGCAAAAAGCAAGCCCTCCCGGCTGGCATCTGTAGGTACTTTGCAGCCTTTACCCACCCCGAGTGAACCATGGACCCATTTGTCCATGGATTTCGTGGGAGAGCTTCCCAGATCTGAAGGCATGTCAGTTATTTGGGTGGTGGTCGACCGTTTTAGCAAGATGGCCCACTTCGTGCCTCTGAAAGGACTCCCCTCGGCCCAGGAACTGGCCGATTTATTTATCATCCATATCTTTAGGCTGCATGGCATTCCAGAGGACATAGTATCTGATCGGGGAGTTCAGTTTATTTCGAAATTTTGGAGGGCATTTTGTCACCAAATGGGCATGAAATTGTCGTTTTCCTCGGGGTACCACCCACAGACAAATGGCCAGACAGAGAGGGTCAACCAGTCGTTAGAACAATTTTTGAGATGCTACGTTGCTGAGGCACAGAGTGATTGGGTTAAATATTTACCTTATGCAGAATTTGCCCACAATAACTTGAAGAGTTCGTCCTCAGGTTTCTGCCCATTTCAGATTGTGACTGGTAAACTGCCTAAATTCTCCCCACTTCCAGTTGCGGCCACTCCGTTCCCAGCCTTGGAGACGTGGCTAAGATCATTTAAGGACATGTGGTGGATCATCAAGAATAATCTTGTAAAAGCATTCCAGAGTCAGAAAAGTCAGGCTGACAAGAGACGCTCGTTGGAGTGGAAATTCCAACCTGGAGATCTGGTTTGGGTGTCAACCCGTCACCTGACCCTGAAACAACCCTCTGACAAACTTGGTCCCAGGTTCGTGGGCCCATTCCCAGTTAATAGGAAGATCAACAATGTCACATATACCATTGATCTTCCTACCAGCATGCGTGGAGTGAGGTCCTTCCATGTATCACTTCTCAAACCCGCAGTCCAGGTGGGTCCCACTCCTCCTCCTCCTGTCTTAGTCGATACCCAACCCGAGTATGAGGTGGAGAAGATCATAGACTCACGTACTGTACAAAACTCGGTGCAGTATCTCGTACATTGGAAGGGGTACGGCATTGAGGAAAGGCAATGGGTACCTGGGAACCGTATGCATGCGGATGACTTAGTTAGGGAGTTTCATGCTTTACATCCAGGGAAACCTGGAAGGAGCTGTCCGGAGTCCACTCCTCGGGGGGGGGGGGGGGGGGGGGTACTGTGAGGACGCGGAAGAGCCGCCGCCATGATCCGGCGGCAGGCGGCTCCTTCCGCGTCCAGACGCGTGCCACACACGGAGAGGCAGCCGCCTCCCCTCTGCATGAGGCGGCTGTCTCCGGGCAAGCGTCGGCAGGGCACGCAGAGACCGCCACGCGGGACGCGGCGGTCGCTGCCCATAACCCCGCTGCGGAGACACCGCAGAGCGGGGCAGCGGTAGCTGGGACATGTAGTCCCTCAGTTAGAGTGACGCGCGCGCGCGCACTCAGGACATAATTTATGACTCCCTGAGGGGAGTCAGCTGACCAGGCTGGTCAGCTGACTCCAGCACCTCTCCCTATTGGTCCAGCACTTAGGGAGGTGCCGAATGGCACATAGGTATATATATTGCTGGCTGTTCATTTGTTCCTTGTCTGGCGTTGCGTTCACATACGTGGGAGCACCCAGATCCGTTAGTCAGATCCGTTAGTGTGCCGGGACCAGCTGGAGCTGTAATCCTACACTAAGCTAGATTTTGTTGATAGCTTAAAGTACTAGTTTGATTGTGATTATCTGTTATGACCTTTGCCTGCCTCGACTATCCTCCTGAACTCCGACCTTGTACCTCGTTATATCTGACACTCCGTTGCTGAACCCTGCCTGTACCTTGACTCCGCCTCTGCCTCCTGATTTGTACCTCGATATATCTGACACTCCGTTGCTGAACCCTGCCTATACTTTGACTCCGCCTCTGCCTCCCGATTTGGTACCCCGACATATCTGATACCCCGTTGCCGAACCCTGCCTGTACTTTGACTCCGCCTATCGTCTGCTGATCTTGTACCTTATCTGTCTGTGTGTTTACGACTTGGCTTGCCCGACCTCGAGAACCGACCTCACGATTGGAGGCGGTTCATTGTCCCGTTAGTGACACTTGCGCCTGAGTGTCGCTTTCGGACTTTCCTTCCCACTGTCAGTCTGACTCCTCCCGTCTTGGAGAGCTCAGACCTGTGGAAGGAATCTGTGCGGTTCTCCTTGCTGCACTGAGGCTTGTCCTCCGTATTACTGTTGCACCAATCACTACACTCTACTCAGGTGACCAGAGGTTAGCTAGTATATTGGATTATCGGTGATACTGCAGATCACATATAATCTGATATACACCTGTATTTCCCGTGATACTGCAGTTCACCGGTAATCAGACCTCTCTGTGCTTCACCGAGCGTTACAATATATATATATATATATATATATATATATATATATATATATATATATATATATATATATATATATTATTAGTATTATTATTTATTTATAAAGCACCAACATATATATATATATATATATATATATATATATATATATATATATATATGATCAGAGATACACTGTAAAAGGAACTGAGGGCTCGTTCACATTGCATTCCGCTCGCGTTAGCGTTCGCTTTGGGGTTTTTTGTTGAGTTTTTTTTCTATTCCCAGTGCTTGGGTGGGCATTCCGTTTTTGTGAAAAGTGCTTTTCTAAGTGATTTTCCTGAGCGTTTTTTTTTATTCACTCTCTGACGCAAGTCAGGAAGTGAACTCTTTGACTCGGAAAAGAATAAGTACAATGCATTTATTCTTTAAAACGCGAACGCAATCACCCCACAAAGCGATTTTGTGAGCATTTAGCGCTCTTCCTATGCCTTCCATTATAGCAAAATCACCCCACAAATGGTCCAGACACTGCTTTGCTGAACACACAGTGCACAAACCGCACTGATATCAACCTTCTCATAGAGATTCATTGCACAAGCGTTTAGGGGGTGAGTTTGAAAATTGCTTGCGCTCGAAAAAAGGGCTAAAACGCCCACAGTGTGAACAAACCCTTAAGGTGAGAGAAGTATGGAGGCTGACATATATATTCCTTTTCAAAAATATCAGTTGCCTGGCAGTCCTGCTGATCATTCTGGCTACTAGTGTCTATACCACACATCTGAAACAAGCATGCAGCTAATCTTGTCAGATTTATTTCAGAAACATCTAATCTGCATGCTTGTTCACAGTCTATAGCTAAAAGTATGAAAGGCAGAGGATCAGCAGGACCCTGGGAAGCAGTGAGTGTTTACCTCAGCCAGGTGCAGTGGCGGCAATACCCCTATCACCAGACCTCCCATTAGTGGCAATATGGAGACTTAATAGAAGAGCGGCAAGCATCGCTCAGCGACCACCCCTCCCCCATCACTGTACTTGCAGGGCAACCGGCAGTACGGAACACCTCACTTGCCCGGTTGTCCTGCAAGTACAGTGATGGGGAGGGGCGGTCAATGAGCAATGCTGACCGCTTTCCATTAGGTCTCTATTTATTGCCGCTGAAGTGAGGTCTGGTGTTGGGGATGCAGGCGCCACCGCACAGAAGCATCTCTATAGATATGCCACTGAAGCCAAGCAATGTGAATTGTTTAATAAAAAATTAAATATGGAAGCCTCTATGGGCTTGATTAACTAACCGGCGCTAAGTGTTAGCGCTGGAGTGAAAAGCCACGGGCCTTATCGGTGCCTTATCAGTGTTAAGGGGCCTTATCAGAGTTAAGGTGCCTTATCAGAGTTAAGGGGCCTTATTAGAGTTAAGGGGCCTTATTGGTGCCTTAACAGAGTTAAGAGACCTTATCAGAGTTAAGGGGCCTTATCAGAGTAGCATAGCGAGCGCTACAAACTTATGCCTGCTAATTGGCAATGACAAGAGCTCCACTCATCCTACCCTGAGCCGCTGCGGGTCCAGTCACTTTGCATCCAGACCTTGTTTATCACTTATGGACCAGAGCAGTTTTGACAGTTTAGCTATGTTCTTATTTAATCAGAAATAACTTTATCCCTACTTATGACACAGAAATAAAATATATATTGTTTTTTCAAGACAATCTGGGCTTTCATTATATGGCATTTTTTTTCCTATACATTTTAATGGGAAAACAAGGAAACAAGGAAAAAAATAGAAAAAAAACACATTATTTCTCAGTTTTACCATTTCCAGTTTAAAAATAAAAAGTGCTACTTTAGATAAAAAAAAACACATTATTTTGTTTGGCTATTCTTACTGCTTATCGCAAAACTTGCATTATGTTCCTGTCACAATTTATGGTGAAGATATTTGATTCTGAAATAATGCTACAGAGTGTATTTTTCACTATGAACTGAGAAAATAAAAGCATTTTTAATGGTAATCTATCTCATTAGCTCAGGAAACATATATTCCCGTTCACCAATTAGTGCTGCATCAGATAGTGCCAGAAATGTGCACAGGAGCAAGCCCAATCCTGCACAGCACTGCTTCTGCTACAAGACGTATATCTACTGACTCGTGGCTTAGATGAAGTCACAGAGGACGTAGATACTGTACACTGTAGTGATGGATAAAGTGGTTAAAGGACATTATCCCCGCATTTTGATTTGCCCAATAGGCTGCCTGTCACTTGACATGCACAAACAACCTCAAGAATCAGAATTCCCACTCTGAAGTCATAATTGACGATATCAAAATGAATCATGTACATTTGATACAATAAAGAGTTTCTGAACAGTGAAGCGGTGATTAATTTTGATTTCGGCAATTATGACTTCAGAGTGGGAACTCTGATTCTTGAGGTTGTTTGTGCATGTCAAGTGACAGGCAGCCTATTGGGCCAATCAAAGTGCGGGGATAATGTCCTCTAAAGTGATTGGACCCGCAGGGGCTCAGGGCCCGTCGCGGTAAAAATTCACATGCGGTTGTATGCAAGTTTTCACACAAATTCGCATGGATGATGATGTATGCGAATTTAATCATGGCAGTGCCTGTGTGCTTTTCCATTGATTCCATGCGAATTCGCATGCGAATTTGCATGAAAATTCTCATACCAAAACTGCATGCGAATTCCCTATTAAATACATTGTATGCAAATCGCATAGCAGTATGCGGTATGCGAATTCTGATGGCCCTGCCGTGCAGATTTTTTCTGCACAGAAAAACGCTCAGAAATCCTGACAAGTGGAAACAGTCCCATCCACTTGTATTGTCTATGCGAATCTGCATGCAGGAAACGCATGCAGATTAGCTCTAGTGGAAACGGGCCCTCAGGGTAGAATGAGTGGAGCTCTCGTCATTGCCAGTTAGCAGGCATAAGTTCGTAGCACTCACTATGCTACTCTGATAAGGCCCCTTATCTCTGATAAGGCACCAATAAGGCCCCTTAACTCCGATAAGACCCCGTATCTCTCATAAGGCCCCTTATCTCTGATAAGGCATGCTATTTGACTTAGTGAATCAAGCCCTTAGTGAATCAAGGCCTTAGTGCTCTGGTTTGCGCCCACAAACTGTTAAAGTGGATCCGAGATGAACTTTTACTCATTGCATAATTGCGTTCCTTTCCTATTGTTTATAGGGCATTCCTCAAGCCAAATACTTTTTTGTTTTAATACTCTAAATCCCTATAAACTAAAGAAGCCACGCCCACAGGTTTTCAGAGAGCCAAGGCACTTTCAGACAGTAGCAAGGGCTCATGGGAGCTCAGTCTGGGCAGGAGGAGAGGGAGGTATTACTAGCCAGAGATTTCTGAGGCAGAGGGGAGGAGGGAGGAGGATGGGGGATTAGTTTTTTTTGCTCAAGATGCAGATAAGCCTGCTTCTGTGTAATGTTTACAAACATGGCTGCTGTCATTGTATCACAGGAATAATCAATCATATTCTATTAAAGCTGTTTGCAGCTAGATTTGCTGTGTAAACTATCTAAACTTTAAATAAGATATATAGACAAGTTACTTGTTATAGTTAGTTTTTCATCTCGGATCCGCTTTAAGGCTCACTTACAGGCTTAGCGCCGGTTAGAGAATCAAGCTCTATATGTCTCACACATTGTGTTCCCTTTAAGCCTGTACCCATTAATGATAATCTAGTAAAATACCTACTTCATTTATATCAATGATTTATAGCCGACAAAGGTATTTCATTTAAATGTTTATGTTATGTGAACGTTATATTGCACTGTGTGAAATAATTCTTGCCTGAGGGTAACTGACATGTGGAACTCAAGGTCACTGTGTATTTTATATTCATGTTCTGATCTCATGGTAGCTGCTATAATTTCATTCCTTCACACTGTACCAGCGGAGATCAGTACCACCGAGGAGTAAAATGATCAATGCTTGTAAATGACACCTGAGATAAACTATAGCCCAGGACATAAATACTGAGCACCTTGGTGGCTTGTCAAGCTTTAAAAAGTTATTGCTACGGCCTCAAGAGTTTTCCGCTGACATTTCTCATACCCTGCATGAGTCTTCCTGGCCTTTAGCATTTCCATGCAAAAAGCTTTTGTGCTTTGCATAAGAAACCTATTTTACATTTTTCCAACAGCATTCACAGACATTTTTTTATTTTTAGTTTTGGATTCTCTTACTTTTCTAAAATAAAATATTTGCTACTAAGTGAAACTATGTTTTAGACCAAACAGTGGAAATGTACTGTACAAAACAATGACCTTTACAAATCAAAGGTTTGTATAATATGTATTAAGACAGAGCTGGCATTATGGAACTGTACTTATTGCTTACAAATCATCCACCACAAGCAACATATTTAATGCAGGATTAATGTTTTCCTGTTAGCTAGCAATGCCAACGAATACCTTGTAAAAATGTGAATTAAAAGTTTAGTTTTTATTATGACTTTTTTTTGTAATTCAACAGCAGTTTTGGTACAGAGGGGTGTAGTAAGTTACGGTACATTGGTGAAAAAAAAAGTGTAATTATTTTGTTTAATGTGTAAATTAATTAAGCAGGGTGAAAAAATGGGATAGATATATGTGAGATTTTAGTAAATATTAGTAAATTTGTTGTATGTGCAATGTGTGTGGAACACATGTCGAAAGCAGCGTCTGGAGAAAAGAGCCTGGCAACAGAAAACTTGGCAAAGGTAGCTATAGCAACCACTCTTCTGCATGCACCACTGTGTACACTCTGCATAGTAGGTAGAGGGAAACAAAGGCTGCCTATTGGGACTGGTGAGGAAGAGGACCAAGAGAAAACACTCTGCATTGCACTGTGCAGTATTAGTTGGTGACAGCAATGGCTGCAGATTGGCAGGGGTCTAGAGGAAACTGACCACTGACTGCATGAGCTCCTTATAATTAACTGGGAGGCAACACTGGCTGAAAGACTGGGGAAAGGGAAGGGAACACTGGTGACAGCAACTATGAAGTTGTCAGGGCTGTTGAAAAGTGTGTTGGCAGGTGGAAGGGTGGGGGAGTAAGTGTCCCCCAGATGTTTGTTTATCATGGAAATGGCATTGAGATCTTGGCTGGTATTTCCCAGTGCCTTTCATAAAGTCATGGTAGCTGTATTTTTGGTGGTGGACATCATTGTGCATCATGTTTATCATGTTTGAGGAAAGACCCAGACTGCCTTGATATTGCACACTTCCAACCAACACCCCCATCACACATTTTTCACACACCCCTACAGATGTATGAAGCAAAATCACAGCATAATTCTCTACTACCAAAAAAACCTGGAGAGCCACTTCTTGTATTATTCGTGCCACTCGATAACGAGGAGCCAGCGGAGTTGTTTCTATAATAACGTGCAACACCAAAATTAAATCCACTGTCTCATGCACTTATGAATATTTATTAATTGCCATGGCTGCATCTTGTTGTATCACAATTGTTAAAAACAGACACATTAAAAACAACTACCTGGCCAGGAATGCTTGCTATTACTAATGGGACCTGACTGGCTCAATTGTGCAGTTAATCGCCCAGCCTCAGCCTACGCAGAAAAACTGCACTGAGACCAATCAATATGGTCCTCAGCCACCACCTAAACACCACACACACTGTGCGACATCGACCCGATATAGGTATTACAGAACGCTTCCGGGCCCACAATTGGAGTCCTGGCAGAACAGGGGCTTTGAGCCGGATGGTGGACAATTGCTGACACTCTGCAGATATACTTATTCCATTAAGCGGCACTGGCATTTGCTAGACAGTAGCTTTAAGAATTTCCGTCGGGCACATTCATTGTTTGATACTTGCAAACTTGTTGGTGAGCTCCAGCTCACTTTGCTGCCAGACCATCAGTGCACTGGGTCAGATACGTTGTCTTCACCGCTTCCGTGGCAGCGCTATTGTCACCTCCGTGCAGCGGGTCCACAGCAGCCACACACCAAGAGGGATCCCAAGCGTATTCGGTGGAGTATCGCTCAGCGTGCGGGCGTTACACGTGGATGGCCAGCGTGAGCACTCCGGCGGTAGCCACGCCTACCGACGCGTTTCGCCCCGCCCACGGGGCCTTTTCAAGGTAGCGAATGACGACATGTCCGACTGCCTCTCCTCTTGTACTTTCTTTTCATGACCCCGCCTCCAGTTTATTTCACAGAACAATGCGTAGGTCTACACTTCCCTATACGCTGGCAATAGTGGGGAAACCTTCAAAGAGCAGAGGCATGTCACTCTTACTCGCTGGTTACACTTCTCAATTGCCCCCAATTAACTAAAAGAGGTGTAGATGGCAATTATTATGTATCTTTAGCGATGATCATCCCATCAATATCATGATTAATGGGATATTTATCCAATCACAGGAAATATATCAGGTTTAAATCAATATTAAGACCCCTCGGGATAAGGGTTCCCAGGCGATAGATCCATGTTTGTTCAAGCTTATATAGTTCCTTCTCGATGTCGCCACCTCGAAAGGGAACGTGTTGTTTCACAATACCTTTAAAGGTTAGTCCATCAGGCACCCCATTATGGTGGTCCCTAAAGTGTTTCCCTAGGGGGCTATCCAGATCGCCATTGCGGATATTTCCCACATGATCGCCGATACGCTTACTGAGGCGATTTTTTTGTCTTCCCTATATACAACAAATTGCAAGGGCATTTTATGGCATATATCACACGTTTTGAGTTACAATTTATATCATCTCGGATTTCAAAAGCGCTGCCGCGGAAGTGGTGAAGACAACGTATCTGACCCAGTGCACTGATGGTCTGGCAGCAAAGTGAGCTGGAGCTCACTAACAAGTTTGCAAGTATCAAACAATGAATGTGCCCGACGGAAATTCTTAAAGCTACTGTCTAGCAAATGCCAGTGCCACTTAATGGAATAAGTATATCTGCAGAGTGTCAGCAATTGTCCACCATCCGGCTCAAAGCCCCTGTTCTGCCAGGACTCCAATTGTGGGCCCAGAAGCTTTCTGTAATACCTATATCGGGTCGATGTCGCACAGTGTGTGTGGTGTATAGGTGGTGGCTGAGGACCATATTGATTGGTCTCAGTGCAGTTTTTCTGTGTAGGCTGAGGCTGGGCGATTAACTGCACAATTGAGCCAGTCAGGTCCCATTAGTAATAGCAAGCATTCCTGGCCAGGTAGTTGTTTTTAATGTGTCTGTTTTTAACAATTGTGATACAACAAGATGCAGCCATGGCAATTAATAAATATTCATAAGTGCATGAGACAGTGGATTTAATTTTGGTGTTGAGCATAAATCTCTCTGATACTTAATAAAGCTCATAAAAATGATTTGGTAATAATCAACACTCTGACCGCAGGCACAAACTCATACAACTTGTTTGGTGATAACCAACCCTCTGACAGCAAGCCCAAACTCATACAACTTGTTTGGTGATAACCAACCCTCTGACCGCAGGCACAAACTCATACAACTTGTTTGGTGATAACCAACCCTCTGACAGCAAGCACAAACTCATAAAAACGTATTTGGTGATAGCCAACTCTCTGACAGCAGGCACAAACTCATAAAACTTATTTGTTGATAGCCAACCCTCTGACAGCAGGCACAATATAGGCATGGGATAAGCATAAATAGCAACAGCCTACACCACTAGACTTGAAACTCAAATATGAACATTGAAAATCCAAGAAAGTCCCATTAAGAATTGTTTTTAAATGAACATTTTTTTATTTATCCCTTTCCTCTCCACTTCTGATCTACCTTCAAGCAGAACTGCAGTCTCCACGTTTGATGCTGTGTCTGAAATTAATATATTGTACTCCCCGTAGCATAAAACATATCACATTGCAATAATAATTTATGTTTTAAAGCTAACAAGCCTTACTTCAATTTTCCCTGTACTGCTGTCACATAATTATGTATTATGCATGATTACGATATAGGAATCTTACAACTCAAATGCATGCTGAGAGAGAAATTAAGGATCTGTTTAATGCATGCATGCATCTGAGTAGGCAAATGCTGGGGAAGGCAGATATTCATTTCAGACATAGCACAGGGGATAACTTTAGCTCCGCTTTAATAATGAACTATGATTATTCCTAACATATTGATATTAGAATAAAATACAACACCCAAAGATATCAAAATAATCCCTCTAGAGTTGATTGTGTGAACCATTTCAGTCCCAGAACATTTGTCATTACTGGCTTGTGCCACCAACAACCATGATTATCTGTTGTGTGTAAGTGATACCTCCTTATCCAGCCAGCCATCATCTTCGTATTATTATTATTTAGTATTGATGTAGTGCTGACCTCTTCCAAAGCACTTTACACAGAATATAGTCTTGTCATAACTATCCCTCAGAGTTCACAAACTAACCCCTATGAGAGTCACATGTGCTTCATAGTTTATTGCCAATTTTTTTGGGGAAAAGCCAAATAACTTCTCTATATTTTTCTTTAAATAATGATTTACTTATTTTTAATATTTATTGGCTGACTTTAAAACATAAATAAAAGAAAACAGATGACCAAGCTAAAAAAAGAAAATCATTTCACAGCCTTGTGACTTTTTCTTAAAGCGGACCTGAACTCAGAACTTTCCCACTGCTCTAAAAGATAAGCAACAGCATAATAACATTTAAAGAAAAACATTTCTTTGTTACAGCCGATACAAATCCTGCAATAAATCTGCAGTGTGTCTACTTCCTAATTTCATGGAAGCAGACGTAGGGTAACATCCTGTTTTTACAAATTAGCTGATCTGCCGAGGCAGCCAGCTGAAACAGCTAAGAGATCAAATTACAGCATTGATTAGTCACAGATGAGGGGAATTTAGACAAGCTAAACTCTCTAAGTACATACAGGGTACAGTTCACTGTTTTCCTGCTGTCCTGTGCAAGAGTCCAGGTTCACTTTAAGCAATTAATTAACTATTAAATATATAGTATATCATAAGCATAGATAATTAATGAAATGCCAACAATTCCAGCCTGTATGCCAATCTAATATAAATTGTATGCAGTTGGAAACTGGGACAATCTAAACTTGTAAGGACAATTGATGGTCCCTATTCTAGGTTTGCATACAATGGGCCTGATTCACAAAGCGGTGCAAAGTGTTTGCACGCCTGTGAAAAGCCCTTTATCACGCCTAAACTCAGTTTAGGCGTGATAAAATGAAACTCGCGCGAAATTGCGCGGCGCACGGTGCAGTGCGTGCGATGCGCCCATTAAACCCTATGGGCGCTGCGCGCGGAGTTGCACAATTGCTTTGCGCGCGATAAAGAGCACAAAACGGTGCTAACTCAGCAGTGCAAAGGTTATCACGCCTAAAGTCTTTTAGGCGTGATAACTGAGTTATCACCGCTTTGTGAATCAGGCCCAATGTGCATTAAATGTGCAAGTAAGCTTGAACTATTAGTATCTCTAATCATAAATGTCCAGTCACAACTAAGATTCTATTTTACCCAATGAGTATGCAATTAATCCTGATGAAGAATTGCTTCCTAGCTTTTAGGATTTGACTTCCTATTCCTGAAGGTAATCGCCCAATCATGCAGTATTATTGTACCTTCCTTTTTCCTTTTCCCTAGTGCTTATTTTTAGTGTGCTCCTTATTATTTTAACCCAAATGTATTGCTTCTGTAATGCTTGGGGGGTATACTTTCTGAGTCAGCGTGTGTGCTCAAGACTATGTAGCTGGGTAATGAAAGAGGCTACACAGATGGCCACAGGAGTAATGAACAAGGGAGCAAGATTGCCCAGAGCAACTGCAGCTCTTGGCCGCTTATCATGCTAGATGATACAATACACAACTGACGTAGTCGGTAACAGGCTAGGGTCATACACGATAGATCAAATGGCAGTGGTACAGTGGACTAGACAGAATCAGAGTCGGCAACAGGTTAAGGTCATACACGTTAGATCAGATGGCTGGGGTACAAGGACTAGGCAAGAGAATGGTCAGTAAAGCTAAGGTCGTATCTAAGTCAGTCTGGCAGTCGCATTGAAATACATAAATTGAGTAATGAAAGTCGCATTAATATACAATGGCTGCTTAGTGTGACGCCGCACTAATCCTCAGGCTGATTAACAAGACAGACAACAGACAGACAGACGGAATGCTTTGCCAATCTAGTCGCTGCCACAGCGACGGCAAACATTCACATTGACATAGACAAGACTAACAGGTAGGAGCGTAACTAATGGCAACCACTGCTATAGTTACGTCCTCAGGAACAAGGCAAGAAGGAGTACTACCAGACACCAACATGGTGATGGCAGAATACAAGCTATCAGGATCAGAAGGACTTCAATGTATCCCCGCGGATACAGCAAATGTCCAAGCAAGAAACAAGGTTAAACAATGCAATATACAATTCACATAAATGACCCAGCAACAACTCAGGGAGCTGCATGGCCGGATTTCAGGCAGGCCAAGAAAGGCCGGGGCCTAGGGCGACTGAAAATCAACACTAAGCAAGGGGCGGATGGAGGACAGCAGACTGGCACTTTTATAGCAGCCGGACGAGCGCCCGACCGCGTTATACTGGCTGTGCCTGTGCTCCACTCTGAGTCTGCTGCAGTGCACGCATTAGGAAATCATGAAACTTCTCACTGCGCAGACCAGAGTAGCTGCACAGAGCAATGTCCTGGCAGCCAGGCACAGCGTGTGATGCTGGCTGTGCTGAGTGGTTTCCGCCCTGCCCCCGCTGTGCACATCATCCTCCACTCACTGCCCGGGAGTTCTTCAAAGTGTGTGAGAGAAATGAACACAGAACTTCTTCCATCTGTAGGAGGTTTCTGCTGATGGCCACTTGTTAACAGATAAATGAATGCAGCTGAGCTGACAGGTTAGTGTGCTGCCTTCACTCCGAGGAAACAAAGGCAGAACGTAACACGTTTAGTGTAGACCCTTCACTGCTGATCTCTGCACAGCATGGAAGATCTACCTTTCATGTAGAGCTGCTATCAATAGGGACCTGGGAGAAGAGAAAGTAAACAATGCTAATGTATGGAGACAGGTAATCAACCTGGCAGCACATGGGATTGCCACCCCTGAAAGGGTTAATTTGTGCAAGTCTCCTGGCTGTCTCCTCTCTAATTACAGGTGCAGGTGTGGGCCCAGATAGCTGGGCAGAAAATCCAGAGCAGCAGTGGATTGGACAAGTGATTGACAGGCATTTCTCAGCAGCCAATCGAAGATGAAGAGAACAGATAAAAGCTGGGGAGTGATGTCAGCAGCAGCAGCTGAAATCAAGAGCATTTACAGCGTCCTACCAGTATCCACACAGCTATGGAGTCAGTCTTTGCAGCAGTTTTGAGAAGAGCCAGGGAGTCAGACGGTGAAGAATGGCTAAAGGACTTGTTAGAGGTTCCAGGCAGAGAAACGGCAGCGGTAGCTGACCCGCCCAGGCTGACCGAGAAGTGTAGAGGAATGAGAGACAGGAGCTCTCAGCATTCGTCACGTGGGGAGACCAGAAGGCGGAGTTCCAGCAGGGAAGAAAGGATGTTAGCGTCAGAGGCGACTGAGCTAATGAGAGAGAGCTGGGGGTGGAGCAGATCTTGCAGGAGGCGGTAGGAGACCACTCGGGCGGTAAAGGAAAAGGCAAATGCCCACGCAAAACACGCCGGGTGCTCTCCCCGCCTCCTCCTCAGCGTTCCAGTACAAGGAGCCGGTCTAAGGGCAGCAGAGGCCAGCCACCTATGCCTCAGGCGTCCCCTTCACAGAGGAATGTAGCAGAAGAGCAGGAAGCAGGCCCCAGTCAGGTGGTGCTGCTGGAGCCCAGGAGGGACAGCAGGAAGCCAGCTCTGCCTGGTAAGTTTAATGCAAATAGTACTGCTATTGTTTCTATAAATGCATGTTTGTCTGAGCTGTTTGTAGTGCAAAACCTGGCTGAAACAGTGAAAGGTGGTCAGAGTAGTGCTAGTGGTGAGACAGGTGTTGGAGGGGAGCTTGTAGTTTTTGCTTTACTGGCAGCTGCAGGCATTGATTCTTACTCAGCTCTGACTCTGCCCGATTCTGATCAGCAGAGGATTGAGCAGGTGCAGCCAGCGTTTCGCCTGGCTGTAGCTGTCTCTCACTGTAAAGAGGTATTACTGTGTACTGTTTCACCATTAGGTTTTCATTTACCTCAACTCAGAACGCCTCTCTGCTTTACAGTAATAATAAGCATTAAATCAAAAAGCATTTCTGTTACAGCTGATACAAATCCTAAAATATATTTGCACAGTTTCTGCTTCCTGATTCATGGAGGCAGACATATGTTTACAGCCTGTGCTTTCAAATTATCTACTGTAGGCAGTCATGTGACACAGTGATCAAATTACAATTTGTGATTAGACACAGCTGAGAAGGAATTAAACAGGCTAAACTCTAAGTACATTCAGAGTGTATTTCTCTACGTTTTCCTTCTGTCCTGGGCAAGAGTTCAGATCCACTTTTAAGCGCAGCAATGAAGGATAGAATCTGGAAAGGTGAATATATGGATATCCTGTCATTGCTGCCTTGCTATAAAGAGTTTTTGGTAAAGGCTCCAGCTATCTGCACGTTCAGCAACTGGCTGCAAGCATTTTGCATTTACGCCAGCGTGCTAGAGGAAAAGAAACGTGTGCTGTGTTCAGGTCTCCTTTAAAAAGGGAACTCGGCTGTGCATTTAATAATTATAATTGTCATTATAAGCACGAGTGTAACTTTTGTGGATGTGTGCACTCTGTATCTCGTTTTTAAAAGCTGGGTATGCAGGTACATAGTACAACTAAGAAGCTTTTTCTTAAAAGCTCAGACTCCAGTGATCCTCCAAAACATGTTGTTGTAGATAAAGGTATATCCAAGGCAACAGATCAGCCTATTGCTCATTGAGGGTTTTTTGAGAGGCTTTGATATACCTCCATTTTGCTGTCAAGGTTGTCAGGTAGTTCCTAACATAAGGTTTGTGGATTGATATCCTCACATTGTATTTAAGAAAATTTACCAGGAAGTGGAAGCTGGCCGGGCAGCTGGTCAAAAAAAAAAAAAAAAAAAAATTGACCTGCCCCCATTTGATAATTTTCGGATTTTGCCTTTAGGGGTAGTTCCAGAAAAGACTCCAATTGAATTAGTTTAGTATAGTGTGGATAAGGATTTGATTTTGGTGTCTTATGGGTTCAAGCATACTTTACAGGTAATCTGGGGTTTTGGCTGCAACGCGTTGCTGGCCAAACAGATATTCAGTTAGCTTTCAGATTGCACCTAATTTGTCCAGAAGGTTTTAATTCATCTGGATTTTGTTTTGACTCTAAATTTTATTTTGATCGATGCCTTCCCATGGGTTGTGCTCTTTCATGATTTTAATTTGAGTCCTTTTATACATTTTTAAAATGGGTGGTTTCTCAGAGGATAGTTCAGATCGACTTTCTTTTAATTTGTCCAGAGTAGTCTCAGACATTATTTGAAGCTCTTGTTGATACAATGAAGGAGTTTGGTGTTCCCTTAGCGGATTAAAAAAAAAAAAAAAAAGTCTCTTAAATTTTTGGTATTACTATTGACACAACCAATGTGTAGTTTTGTTTACAAATTGAGCTTTGTGAAATCCTTGCTGAATGGAATGCTAATTAAAAAAAAGGCCACAGTGAAGGAGGTACAAACCTTGCTGGGGCATTTAGCTTATGCATCTAGGATAAGGCCCATGGGGAGGGTATTCTACATGAGGCTATCGAAGGTCATTGTTGGGTTTTAAAAACTTCTCAGATGCATGTGTGCTTAGGAAGAGATGTGAAAAGGGATTTTTATCTGGTATGAGTTCTTATCATGTTACAATGGTAGGTCAATATAGCTGAAGGATGGTGATTTGGGGTAAGGAATTTGCTAATAGGATGATACAACTCCAGACTGACATTAGGGAGTGATGTACACCTTTGTCTGTTAGCTAAATCAGAGTTAGTGGTAAAACTGTTGAGACATCTGGTGTTACTTTGCCTTAAGTTAAATATTTGGCTAAAAGAGTCATACTTATCTGGTAAAAGAAATGTAATTGTTGACTCCCTTTTTCAGTAGTAGTGGGATCAATTCAGGTTGTTGGCCCTAAGCCGAACCTAGTGGGAGAAATCTGCATGGAGCACTTTTGGAACCTCATCTGGTTTTGATCATGGAAATGGTGAAGATATCAGTAGCAGTACATTCTTGGAATGATTATGAGACGTCATGGAGCAAATGGTTCGGTTTGCGTTTATTTATGATTTACACCTTGGCAGATTTGGCTGAGTTGTTCTTGTCTTTAATTTGCCAAGAACTGGAAGTTGGATCCTTGGCTAGCAGGGTGATCAAAATGTTGTCTAGGATTTTATTTTTAGACGATTGGCACAGGCCCCTGCAAGTAACTCCTATCCAGTTGTGAGGCAGTTTCCAAAGGGTTTGAACAGTCTCTCAGAAGACAGATGATCGCAGGCCTGTTTGTTTGCCGGGCTGCTTATGAGTGCTTACTGTTTAGGGCAGCATTTGCATTAGCCTTCTTTAGTGCGTGGAGAATTTCGGAGCTTGTGGCTGTTAACAAAGGTGGTCCCTATCAATTCTGATGGTGTCAAAGTTTTGGATGATTATTTGGAGGTTTTATTAGAAGGTCAAAAACAGCTTACCTGGGCAAAAGGGTTGTGGTTTATCGGGGTGCTGTGGACGGCACTAGCGGCTGCCCTGTTATACGGTAAAGGAATTTCTTTGGGTTAAGCCTTCCTTGGTATCTTTTTGGCTCATAAGGAAGGGGTTTTGATCTCAATGTTTCAGTTTACTTCTGTGTTTAAGAGGTGTCTGACTTATCTGGGACTTGAATCCTTTAAGTTCACTTCACACTCCTTCAGAAGTGGGGCAGCCACTGAGGCCATGAGAATGGGTCTCCCTGATAAAGTTTTGCAATGTACCGGACATTGGGAGTCGCATAGATTCCACTTATATGTTAGGCCTAATTTGTGTGTATATTCATGTTCTGCTTCAGGTCGCAAATCAGTGGTTTGGATATTAGGTAATTCCTAAGCGTATTGGGCACAGGAAAAAAAAAAAAAAAAGAGCCAGGAACAGACCTTAAAACTGAAAACCTTTTCTTTGATTTAGAAGGAACAACAGAAGTATGGCAAGGTACCTGGGGCCTCCAATGAGATCCACTTTGGTCTTTAATATATAAGCAATTACATTATTGGCCTGCCCCATATAATTTGGGTGCTCCACACTGGTGGTAATAACATTGGGAAAATGAATACATTAGAAGTGATGGGTAAGATGAATTGTGATGTTCATCAGCTAGTGGTGCAGCTTTGTAATACTAAAATTATATTTTCTGAAATAATTCCAAGACTGGTTTGGTTTACAAATTGGTGGACTGTCTATCCGCCACATGGAACTGGAAGAGGTAGAAGTGGGCCTTTTTAGGAGGAAAAGGGTCCGCTTGTCCCTTTTAGGACTTGATAGTTTGAATGCTAACTTGCATTCGGTTATTGGAGAGGCCGTGGTTTTGGGGGGCCAGTCCAGTTAAGCTGGACTGGCTTTTGTGTAATGTCACCCTGTTGGGTGGACATTATTGTTCATTTTGGGGGGCCAGTCCAGTTAAGCTGGACTGGCTTTTGGGTAATGTCACCCTGTTGGGCGGACATTATTGTTCATTTTGGGGGGCCAGTCCAGTTAAGCTGGACTGGCTTTTGGGTAATGTCACCCTGTTGGGCGGACATTATGGTTCATTATGGTTATTATCATGTTTTCAGTTTACTTTATATGTGGTGTTAATAAACATTTTGGTGATTCTTTTTAAAAAATAAAACAAAGTTCTGTTTAACTTGGTTACCCCAATAAATATGGCCGCAGCCTTTCTCCATTTGCTTGTTTTGTCTTTCTATTTAGTATCCTAAGTTGGTTGGTAAGTGGTTAATAAATGGGGTGTGCAATCCCATGTATGGAGACAGGTAATCAACCTGGCAGCACATGGGATTGCCACCCCTGAAAGGGTTAATTTGTGCAAGTCTCCTGGCTGTCTCCTCTCTAATTACAGGTGCAGGTGTGGGCCCAGATAGCTGGGCAGAAAATCCAGAGCAGCAGTGGATTGGACAAGTGATTGACAGGCATTTCTCAGCAGCCAATCGAAGATGAAGAGAACAGATAAAAGCTGGGGAGTGATGTCAGCAGCAGCAGCTGAAATCAAGAGCATTTACAGCGTCCCCGCCCCCCCGCCCCTGTCGCTGGCCATGGTTATTGGGGTTCAAACTTGAGTTCTTGGGTAATGTCACCCTGTTGGGCGGACATTATGGTTCATTATGGTTATTATCATGTTTTCAGTTTACTTTATATGTGGTGTTAATAAACATTTTGGTGATTCTTTTTAAAAAATAAAACAAAGTTCTGTTTAACTTGGTTACCCCAATAAATATGGCCGCAGCCTTTCTCCATTTGCTTGTTTTGTCTTTCTATTTAGTATCCTAAGTTGGTTGGTAAGTTGTTAATAAATGGGGTGTGCAATCCCATGGACATTGCAGTCAGAAAACTGCAATTTAGATAAGGTGACTTGCCTGTATGGAGACTGCTGCTGAATGCTGTGTCACAGCCTGGCTCCTGATTGCCTGTACATTTGTATAATGGGCTACTACATCACTTTGTGGTTTGGCCAGATAGAACGGAGCAGTGCTTTTCAGCGCTGCTAGATTTGGGCGCAGCCAGCGCCGCCATAGACTGTAATGGGAATCAGTCTATAGCGGCGCTCAGTGAGGAAGGTCGGCTCCGTCAGAAGACGGAACCGAAGTTGCTTAAAAACACAATAATTCGGCCTCCAGCAATCACTGGAAGCCGAATTATTTCAATCCCCCACTATCCATGGCGGCCTGGAGGGGGAATAGTAATTAAATCGGCCCGGACTTGTGCAGAAGCAGGATCAGCCATATAGTGCTGTATCCTGCGCCCAAATCTACCGGCGCCGATTTCAAATGTACTCAGATAGAAACTAGATCCTTCCCGGATTGATTCTGACCTGAGGAGGATATGTCCTGCACACAGACTTCCAGTAGATTTCAGCATGAAATGAAATGCCGCCACCTGCAGGGCCCCCTAAGTGTAAAGTGTACCCCCCATGCCTGTGACCGTATTTTAATGTCTCACCTCTCTGCTGCGCACCCAGCCCTTGCGAGCAAGATTTTGTCACGATTACTGATTGATCAGTTTGGCCAGAAATTAAATGAAAGATCGATCAGCATTCATGTTTCTGCATTGATTTGCTTCCACTTCAATAAACTTCAATCGGATCATAATATGGAGTGATGTATGGGAACTGTTACCCATATGCTTATAGATTGCCATCCAATATGGCAAAACAATCAATTCCAGTGTGTACTAGAAATTGATTCCTCCCATACACTGCACATTGAATTTCAATAGATTCCACCAGGGGAATCTACTGAAAATCAATCTAAACGGTGTTGCACTGTTTAATTATGTACAAAAATATGATTCGCTGATCGACCGTTGCACCTGCCCAGTCCTTGGTAGATGTAAATTCCCCATCAATACTTTCAATCGATTTTATGTCAAAATAGATTTGACAGCAATCAAAAACAGGAATCATTTCAGATTTGGTCACTCTGATGAAATCTTCCTGGAAAAATCGATATATATGGCCTCACTTGGCAGGTGTAAGAGGCAGTGGCATATGGATATCTATTCACATGGGGGGGGGGGGGGTGGCGCTTATTAAAAATTGGCCTAGGGCACTAAAAAGTATAAATCCGGCCCTGGGGAGCTGTATGCTATGTCGGGCAGAGTCTGAAATGGTAGGCAGACTTTTATGTGGGCATCAGCCAATGGATGCAGGTATGCAAATTCCCACACAGCTGAATGGTAATCACTCAATCCTGAGCTAGCTTGACCACAAGCTGCCAGCCGACTGTGAAAAAGGACTCTCATAACAAATACATGCAATATTATGCAACAATATGCATGTAGGGAATCCAGGGCTTTCTGGCTGCAGTTCAACTGCAGCAAGCAATAGGAGGAATCCTGACAGCATCCTGAACTGCTCTGAACTGCAGAGTGATTGCAAATGACAATGAAACTTATTGTGAATGCACAACCGAATGCAAGCAGATACAGTAAGTCAGAACTGCCCAGTTGCAGTTCCACTGCAACCGACAGAACATGCTACAGGAGAGATCCTGACAGCTTCTTTTTACAGTATCCACATTATAGTGTGCTCTATTATACTCCCACCCTTCCTTCCCCACCACCATTTGGGGCGAGCTTAAAGAGAACCTGAGACGAAGCACCCTGATGTATTTTATTACATTTATCAGTGGGAACATGACAGTAAACATCTACCCTGCTTTTAGTTTTATTCATCTCTGCCTAATCTGCCTGTTATCAGCTGTGATAAGAATCCCTGACTGAGCATTCAGTCTAGGTTTGACCTGGACTCATTACAGCTGAGTCAGTCTTCTGTGGAGTCTTTTCAAGCCCAAGCCTGCCCCCTTATGGCTCAGCTTTCCTGCTTTGCATACTTAGAGCTCTGATAACATGGGAGGGGCTGCTGCTGCCAAGACAGAAGCTCTGAAACAGACAAGTGTATCTGTGTGCACTGTGCAGCCAGTCATTATCTACTGTATGCAGTTTAATTTCTATGAAAGACACTTCCTACAGGCAGCCACACAGCATGCCAGAATAATAAAGTTGAAAGCACACAGATGAAAGGCTGAAGCAGCCCTGCTTGTCTATAGTTTCATAGAGGCTAGACAGCACATCCAGAACAGCTCATAACCTGGAAGCAGAAGGGATATGAGCCGGCGGCCATATTGGATTTTTCCTGGAGCAATAATGGATAAAAAACACTCAAAAAGGCACACCAGAGTGGCCATATTTTTTGTCATATTATTTTTGTCTTATCCACACACACTGTCTGTTGGAGTACTGCAAGGCTTCATCCTTGGACCTCTCCTCTCATGGCCTGGGACAAATAATAAGCTTTTTTGGTTTTCAATATCACCTCTATGCCAATGACACCCAAATCTATCTATCACCATCAATGTAGAAAACACCCCAAAAACCTCCACTCCTAAAGCTCACTGTCTGAGGGTAATTCTGGAGTCTGATCTCTCATTTAAATCACATATTAACACCTTATCTACCTCTTGTTACTTCCATCTTAAAAACATTTCCAGAATGTATCCCTTCCTTTCACAGGAGGCAACCAAAATGCTTGTACCGGCTCTAATCATATACCATCTTGACTACTGTAACACCCTACACTGTGGTCTACCAAAAAAGCTGACTGGCACCTCTCCAGTCCCAACTAAACTCTGCTGCGTGTCTCATCCACCTCTCCTCCCGCTCCTCGGAGGCATCCCCTCCCTGCCAATCTCTTCATTGTTTACCAATTACTCAAATGATCCAATTTAAACCCCTCACGCTATCTTCCAACGCTCTACACAAGTTGTCCTCTAGTTTAGTCACCCCCTCTCACTCCTGCATCCAGGACTTCTCTCGAGCATCTTACCTCGAGCATCCATCATGCTCCGAACCTAGAAACCTTCAAAAGTACTCTCAAAGCAAACCCTTTCAGACAAGCCTATAAATTGTTGTAGGAATGGAGGCTCATGGCTTCATCTGTTTACTCCTGTGTCTCCATGCCTTTTGTTTCCACACCACTACCCTCTAGATTGTAAGCTGGCAAGGGCAGGGACCTGGTCTTAATGTTTCTTATTTTGTTATAATTAATCATGTGTACCAAGTCTAGGGATATCTCAAACCATACATTTGTATGTATGTATTTGTACTTGTATTGCTGGATTGTCATAATCATAGTTTCTTAAACTCCTCATATATATATATGTACTTTTTTTGCACTATGTACAGTGCTATGGAAGACGTTGGTTCTATATAAATAAAAAATAATGATAATAATAAAGTGTGACACCAAAAAGCATCGCAGAAACATTAGAACTAGTAGTTAAGCCAAGCACTGGCATTTGGCTTTTGATGGCCAAAACAATCATTCATGATTCTTTCAGCCTACAGTCTGTTACCAACCAGTGACGGCTCATGCATTTTCAGCTCAGCCAATCACCATGTACTGTTCTATGGAGGAGGAAAAGGGTAGAGCAGCAGGTGTCATCTAGGGACATAGCAATTATTAAAAATATCTGTCCCGGGCATTTGTTTCTGATCTACATTAGAATATGGTGGATCTCTGTACAAACCCCAAGCTGAATTAACTACAATCATTTGTACTGGTCATCAAAAGTTAATGTTTGTGTGTTGTTTGAATCTTTACAGTAGGTAGTAAAAATCTGACAGATCTGTCAGGTTTTGGACAAATAGTCCATCGCCATATGAATGCTTAGGTATTTCTATATTTACAAAAGATTCACACTGTGTTAGACCAAGCACTCCAATGGAGATAGGAGTGTGCTAAAGCTGATATGACCCTGATGCACAAGGGTCGCCGATTCAAGAAACCAAGATCAGCAGCACCACTCTTGAAGAAATAGCTCTTTATTCAGACACGTAATTAAAATCACATGCCAAAAAATGGGCTTAGATGCAGCTTGACAAAGCTGCATGAGCTTGCAGCTTGACGAAGAAGCATTCAAAACAGAGGGCTGTAGCTGCGTCTAAGCCCATTTTTTTGGCATGTGATTTTAATTACATGTCTGCATAAAGAGCTATTTCTTCAAGAGTAGTGCTGCTGATCTTGGTTTCTTATATTTACAAAAGCACTGATTGAAATGCAGTTTCTCAGTCCAACTGCTAAAATAGTGTGCAATTAAGTTGGGCAGCTGACTGACATCTTTGTATAGATCCTTTAGTAAAGAATGAGGGCACTTTCACACAAAGGCGGTGCGGTAAGGTATTTTTACCACCGTGCAATGAAAGTCTATTGAGACTTTCATACGGTAACGTTACGGCACAACGCGACAGAAGTGACGTTTTCGCTAGATCCTTGACGCAGGTCAAGAACTACGTTAACGCTGCACCTATGCGTTGACTTGCGGCGATCTGCAACGGTCTGGAAATCATGTTAGTCTGTGGCGATGTGTGGATTTAAAAAGAATTACCAGCACAACGTTGCGGTGCACATGATGCGCAGAAGTGTATTCAAACAATACACTTCCACATACCCAAAGCAGGAAGTGATGCGCATCATGCACGTGTCACTTCCTGCTTGGCCAGTGGCCAGACAGGGAATACCGCGCAATAGCGCAGTGTTCCCTGAAGGCCTGTTTTTGGTGGTGCGATGCGGTGTGTCGGGCGTGACGCACCGCATTGCTAGTGTTGGTTTCTAGTGTGAAACCAGCCTCAAGGTTTTCCATGAGGAGATGGACTAATCCACAACTTAACAGAACAGTTTTCACTACCATGTGTAAATAACAGGTACAAAGAGAAAGAAAAAGTAATTTATAGTGCATTTTACTCGGGGAGAAATGTATACTTTATATGTACAACATGTAATTAAAATTTTACAATTTTGATGTCCTTTAATAGGTCTGTCTCAGTTGCATGACTGTATACTGAGGATATGCAAATCCCTTTCATTCATGCCTAATCATCTTCTAGATTTTTTTTAATATGGCATAAATATTCAAGGATGACTGAAACTGTACAAAAGGTTAACTAATTCAATTAAGGTATAATGTTGTGGGCAATAGAATTACTTCCGATGAGATTGAAAAAAGGTAATACTGTAATACCTTATCTATGTAACCTCTATGTATTAATCATCATACATGCTAAACAAAATGTGTACCTATTCTCATCTTGCCTCACATATAGCATGTTCCTCCCTACCACTTTTCTGCTTCTCTGTACCAATCTGAGTTTCCCTAGCTCTTTTTCTATACACTCATATTTCATGACCTTGCTCATTTGTTTCTGTTCTACAGCAGTCAATCTGGCAGCATAAAACATTGCAGAGATTTGTACGTTACATAGAATAAAGTCATCGCTTCGTGAAAGCTTTTTTCCTCTGAATGGCTGCATATAATGTCAAGGTTTATTGTAGTGTCTAGTCCATAATCCTTTAACTGTTCTTCCCCATAATCAAATTGTGATTGTAATGGTGAGTGCATTCATTAATTATTTATTTCACTGATGAACTGCTTTTCAACTGAGGCGTAATAGTCTTTTGCTTTACATACATTTATTGACTTCAGTATAAGTAGGACACAGACTGTAATCCACTTGACTGCACAGCTAACTTTAACATAAAGCTTTATGGCTCGTTCACACTTCAAGAGCTTTTCTAAGAGCTTTGCGATTTTAAAAGCTTATGCTAATGTTATCCTATGCGTGTGCGCACACTTGAGCGATGTGATTTTGTAAAAATCCCCCATAGCAATGCAAGAGCTTTTAAAATTTCTAGTGTTGTAGTGTGAATTAGCCCTTACTGTACCTGAATCCTGAGCTGTCAGCTTAACACTAGCTTGCCTTCCATCTCCATAGAAGTCTGTATTATTATATTCTGAAATATTATTCATCCAGATGATACTTTTAGTTATTTTTGCACATCACTATTGGCTTTTCTTAAGTGTTTTATGTGGCACTTTCACAACAAAATCGTTTTGACATTATGTCGTTCATCATAATCATTGTGACCTGGCTTGACAAACACCAGGCTCAATATCACAGTGGAAAATATAAAATCTATTTGATTTCTATGTCTCTTTGAACTGCATATAGAACCATTTGTTATCATTACTCCCTGTCCAATGGAGTTAATTGTGTCTCAAGTAGAGATGGCCTGAGCGCTTCGCCGGTGAGCAGTATTCGGTAAAGTGTCGCTATTCGACCCACCCCCATACATCATCATTGTGCTAAACTTTGACTCCTTACATCACAGTCAGCAGGCACAGGGCAGCCAATCAGTTTGCACTACCTCACAGACCCACCCGCCCCCTATAAAAACGCTGCAGTGCACGCCATGTTCCAGTCTGTCTTCGGCTGAATTAGAGAGAGGAAGGGACAGAGCTTGATGAAGATAGGGAAATCGTTAGCTAGGCCTGTTTGTTTTGATCCTCATTGCTGATTGCTGTTTAATCACCCCAAACAGCCCTTTTGGTTTTTTTTTTCTGTGTGTGTGTGTGTGTGTGTGTGTGTGTGTGTGTGTGTGTGTGTGTGTGTGTGTGTGTGTGTGTGTGTGTGTGTGTGTGTGTGTGTGTGTGTGTGTGTGTGTGTGTGTGTGTGTATAAAAATCTCTCTGTGCAGGTTCTGATGAGCGTTTATATACTTTACATTGCAGAAACGCTAATGCTAATCGCTAACGCTAAACATGTAAATTGCTGCATGTCCTGCCTTTTGCGATTTGGTAATCACAATCGCTCCAGTGGAATTTAGCCCATCCATTAACATCAGCTGAGCGTTTAGGGAAATCGCTAGCGGTTTGAATCGCTCCCTAAATGCTCAGAAAATCGCTCTAGTGGGTTTGAGCCCTATATTGTGTTCGAACTGTTGCAGTGTATTCTCAGTGTCTGTCTGATAGTGCACACAGACAGAGCACACTGGCACTGAGCCACACCTGTGCCCACGTATAGTGATATCTAATTGTGTGCCATGTAAAAGCACAAGCACAGTTTTTACACTACTGCTCCAGGGCTTCTGTTATTATCACTAAATTGTGTTTGAACTGTTGCAGCATATTCTCAGTGTCTGTCTGACCCACACCTGTGCCCACTTCTAGTGATATTATTTAAATGTGTGCCACACATTTGGTCTTTCAGTATGAAGCGGGCATAACCCTTACATTACCACTCTGGACATTTAAAAGCAGCCCTTTATTCCTCAAATGTAGGAATGTACTGTGATTTCTGCCCTTTAGGGATTAAAACCCGACTCTGCGTCAACTCCGTCATTTTTGGTGGGACGTTTTGCATGGATCCCCCTCTGGCATACCCCTATTCAGGGCATTTTACTGACAAGGTGTGAAAATAAGACTTAGGAGAAAACTCAGGAGAAAAACTGCATATGGGCAATGGTGAGAGCCATTATCCACAAATGGAGAAAACGTGAAACAGTGGTGAACCATCCCAGGAGTGGCTGCCCCACAAAAACTACCCAAAGAATGTAGCAACAACTCACCCAAGAGATCACAAAAAACTCAGGACATCATCTAAAGATTTGCAGGCCTCAGTTCATGACTCAACTGTAAGAAAGAGACTAGGCAAAATGGCAAGTATGGTAACGTTTCAGGGTTAAAACCATTGCCACCATTCAAACATGGTGATGCTTGTGTAATGGTCTGGGGATGCTTTGCTACTTCGGGTCCTGGATGACTTGCTGTTATGGAACCATGAATTCTGCTCTTTACCAAAAAAACTTGAAGGAGAATGTCCAGAAATCAGTTTGTGACCTCAAGCTAAAGTGCACTTGGGTTCAGAAGCAGGCCAATGATCCAAAACACACCAGTAAGTCTACCTTTAAATAGCTTTTAAAAAAATAAGGTTTTATAGTGGCCTAGTCAAAGTCTGGACTAGAATCCAATTGATATGCAGTGGTATGACCTTAAAAAGGCAGTTCATACTTGGAAATCCTCCAATATCGCAGTTTTAGAACAATTCTGCAAAAAAAGAGAATTTCTTTATGGCAATGTGAAAGACTCATGGGGCTTGATTCACTAAACCGTGCTAACTCATATCACAGCCGCGCTAGCGTTTTTGCGCGCATTTTTATGCGCAATTGTGATTTTTTTGCGTGCAATCGCACATTTTCGTGCGAAATCGAGAATTTTTGTGCAAAAATGCGTACGTTTCCATGCAAAAATTCGTGATTGCATGCGAACACGTGCCCAAAACACGAAAACGCTAGTGCGGCCATGATATGAGTTATCACGGTTTAGTGAATCAAGCCCATTGTAAGTCATTGCAAACACTTAATTGCAGTTATCGGTGCTAAGAGTGAAACAAACAGTTATTACATTTAGAAGGCAATCACTTGAGTCATTAGGTTTGGATGGTTTGTTTCCTTAATAATTAAAATCACTTACAAAAATGCATTCTGTGTTACTTATGTTATCTTTGTCTAATATTTAAATTTGTTTGATGATCTTAAATATTTAAGTGTGACAAACAATATTTCCTTAATTCTTTGCTTTAGCAAATACTCATTCCAATTCAAACATTTTTATTAGTTAGTGGCTTGTGAAGATTTGATAACAAACTAAGTTACTGTATCGCAGAGGGAAGTTAGGTAAATCCTTGAGGGAACCCTGTTCTATATTTACAAGGTGACAGCCAGGATGTGACTGGGCCCAAGGATGTAATAAGACAGACAAGACTTCAGCCTGGAGCAGTCTAACAGGCATTCGGCTGCTTCATGTAGGACTGGAGGTCACTCTGACAGCCAAGGTCAGAAGACAAACACAATATATCATTTAGGTAACTATTAGTATAACTCTGTTTTGGAATAATGTCAACTTAAGGACGTCTGAATAGTTGAAAATGGAAACAAAAATCACAGGAGCTTGAATAATGATAATAATAAACAGATTATAAGATATTTCTAATGCATTATGCACAAAAGTCTCACTGTAAACTATGTTCTAAAGAAATCTGAAGTGGAACATGCCAGATTTATTCCCTTTTACATTAGCTGACTGCCCATCATGCCAATATTTGAAGTTTTGTAGTGACAACTGGAATATGAATGCCTCCAGTCAGGGCTATTATTGCCAGTTTAGTGTCATAGGTGAATCTGTCACTGCTACTAGCACGCTGTACTGATAAACTGAAAAGCCACATCTATGGAAAATAAGCACTTTGACTTCACATCTTATTGAATTATCAGTATTTCTGTACGCTTAATAGAATGAAATAAACTATAATCGCTCCTCCCTTCATAAAAAAAAATGATCGGAGAGTAAAGCTTCATTTGAGAGGCCTTACAGCTTTGTGTGTTCTGATCATGTACTGCTACATAACTCCAGGCTCCCCACTTTATCTTACTCTATGCCCCAGCATGCCTTTTGTATGTGTATATGGATGTACACAATGACATCCTCAAAAGAAGCACACAGCCTTCTTTCTCTCCGTTCCCCTCTGCCTCCATTGCCTCTTCTAGGCCTACTCCTTTCTTGGGTTTGAGGTAGGGCCCCTTTTCGGGAGAGGGCGGAAAGAATTTCACCCTCCCCATTCGATTATCCTTTTCTGTGACCACTGGTTCTCGACACTGGCCGTCGAGAAACCTTTCACGTTGAAGCGTTCATGTTATTTGGTTTTATGTTTTGAGTTGTACATGTCCATTACCCTGGTTCGGATCCCCCGCTATATGATGCCGTGAGCTGCCGGGCCGACCCCCAACCATGGTTCAGTCTAACCGAGTGCCCTCTCATGCAATTACTGTTTAATCAACCATGTACAACTGTTTGACCTGTTTGTGTTTGTTGTTCAAAAATTCAATAAAAATATTGAAAACAAAAGAAGCACACAGACGGGTTGACTCCAAAGTTGTATTATTGGCAAGGCAACCAAGGTCTAAGGCCTGCCCAATCAGCAGGTGGCATGCATGGAGACCCAGCTACCCCTTACTCTTACTTACTTTAACCACTTGCCGACCGCCCACTACCAATAGGCGGCGGCAAAGTGGCACCCCCAGGACCGCGTAACTCAGATCGGCGGCGGCACCTGGGGGACTGATTCGCCGGGATCGCGTGCATCCGCTGGCATTAGGCTCCGCCCACCCGTGACATCAACCCGTTGGCCAATTAGCAGCGATCACCGCATACAAAGTGTATAATACACTTTGTAATGTATACAAAGTGTATTATACAGGCTGCCTCCTCCTCTGGTGGTCCCAGTAATCGAGACCACCAGGGGAGGAGGCAGCCATTGTAGTAAAAAGACCTGCACATTGATCCTGCCCCCCTGCCCCCTGATCGCCCACAGCACCCCTCAGACCACCCCCCTGATCACCCCCTCAGACCACTGTTTGCACCCAATCACTCATCAATCACTCCCTGTCACTATCTGTCAATGCTATGTTTTAGATTAGGTCCTAAACTGCACTGATCACCTGTCAATCACCTGTCAATCACCGATCAATCACCCCCTGTCACTGCCACCCATCAGATCAGACCCTAACCTGCCCCTTACGGGCAACTGATCACCTGCCCACACCCTCAGATTGCCCGTAGACCCACCCTCAGATCACCTCCCTTGCATTGTTTACATCTGTTCTCCCCCCTAATCACCCACTGATCACCCATCAATCACCCCCTGTCACCACCTCTCATTGCTACCCATCAGATCAGACCCTATTCTGCCCCTTGCGGGCACCCAATCACCCGCCCACACCCTCAGATCGCCCTCAGACCAGCTCGCCAGTGCATTGCTTGCATCGGTTCTCCCCTCTAATCACCCACTGATCACCCATCAATCACCCCGTGTCACCACCTGTCACTGCTACGCATCAGATCAGACCCTAATCTGCCCCTAGCGGGCATCCAATCACCCGCCCACATCCTCAGATTACCCTCAGACCCCCTCTGATTAACTCGCCAGTGCATTGCTTTCATCTGTTCTCCCCTCTAATCACACCCTGATCACCAATCAATCACCCTGTCACCCCCTGTCACCACCTGTCACTGCTACTTATCAGATCAGACCCTAATCTGCCCCTTGCGGACACCCAAACGCCAACCCACACCCTCAGATCGCCCTCAGACCCCCCCTGATCACATCCCCAGTGCATTATTTACATCTGTTCTTCCCTCTAATCACCCACTGATCACCCATCAATCACCCCCCGTGTCACCACCTGTCACTGCTACCCATCAGATCAGACCATAATCTGCCCCTTGCAGGCACCCAATTACCCGCCCACACCCTTAGATCGCCCTCAGACCCCCCCCCCCCCATCACCTCCCCAGTGCATTGCTTGCATCTACTCCCCCCTCTAATCACACCCTGAGACACCCATCAATCACCTCCTATCACCACCTGTCACCCCCTAGCACACCTACCCATCAGATCAGGCCCCCATTTGCCCCGTGTAGGCTCCTGATCACTTGGCCAAACCCTCATATCCCCCTCAGACCCCCTTCCGATCACCTCCCCAGTGCATTGATTGCATCTATTCTCCCCTCTAATCACCCCCTGAGACACCCATCAATCACCTCCTGTCAACACCTGTCACCCCCTAGGACTCCTATCCATCAGATCAAGCCCTAATCTGCCCCCTGTGGGCTTCTGATCACCATTATGCCGCACAATATGCAACCGCCAATCCAAGAAGCTACCATGCCCAGCCTTTTTGGTGGAAAACCACTCCAAGTTTCTGAACATAAACATTTTTGGGGCCTTCTCCTTAACATGGGTCTAGTCAAAAAGAATGTATTGCGGTCTTATTGGTCTACGCACCCAGTACATCACATGCCCATGTTCTCTGCTGCCATGTCCAGGTCACTATTTGAGAACATCCTGCGCTTCCTGCACTTCAGTGCCAATACAACCTGTCATCTAAGAGGCCACCCTGCTTATGACCGGTTCCACACAATTCAGCCCCTCATAGACCACCTGTCATCAAAATTTGCAGATGCTTATACCCCTGAACAGTCATTTTAAGGGATTTGGTTTCCAGACTATTCCTCATGGTTTTGGGCCCCTAAAATGCCAGGGCAGTATAGGAACCCCACAAGTGACCCCATTTTAGAAAGAAGACATACCAAGGTATTCCGTTAGGTGTATGATGAGTTCATAGAAGATTTTATTTTTCATCACAAGTTAGTGGAAAATTACACTTTGTGAAAAAAAAACTATAAAAATCAATTTCCGCTAACAAAAAATAAAATCTTTTATGAACTCACCATACTCCTAACAGAATACCTTGAGGTGTCATCTTTCTAAAATGGGGTAACTTGTGGGGTTCCTATACTGCCCTGGCATTTTAGGGGCCCTAAACCTTGAGGAGTAGTCTGGAAATCAAATGCCTCAAAATGACCTATGAAATCCTAAAGGTACTCATAGGACTTTGGGCCCCTTAGCGCACCTAGGCGGCAAAAAAGTGTCACACATGTGGTATCGCCGTACTCATGAGAAATAGTATAATGTGTTTTGGGGTGTATTTTTACACATACTCATGCTGGGTGGGAGAAATATCTCTGTAAATGGACAATTGTGTGTAAAAAAAAAAAAAAAAAAAATTATCATTTACAGAGATATTTCTCCAACCCAGCATGGGTATGTGTAAAAATACACCCCAAAACACATTATAGTATTTTTCCTGAGTACGGGGATACCACATGTGTGACACTTTTTTGCAGCCTAGGTGCGCTAAGGGGCCCAAAGTCCTATGAGCACCTTTAGACTTTACAGGGGTGCTTACAATTTAGCACCCCCAAAATGCCAGGACTGTAAACACACCCCACAAATGACCCCATTTTGGAAAGTAGACAACCCAAAGTTTTCAGAGGAGGGGCATGGTGAGTGCGTGGCAGATTTCTTTCTTTTTTTTTTTTTCACAAGTTAGCAGAAATGGAAACTTTTTTATTTTTATTTTTTTGTCACAAAGTGTCATTTTCCGCTAACTTGTGACAAAAAATAAAATCTATCAACTCACCATGCCTCTTAGTGAATACTTCTTTCCAAAATGGGGTAATTTGGGTGGTATTTATACTATCCTGGAATTCTAGCACCTCATGAAACATGACAGGTGCTCAGAAAAGTCAGAGATGCTTCAAAATTCACTTTTTGCACCATAGTTTGTAAATGCTATAACTTTTACCCAAACAAAAAAAAAATCCAATAAGTGTCTATTTATTGATCAAAGACATGTAGCACAATAAATTTAGACAAACATTTATATAGAAATTTTACTTTATTTGAAAAATGTCGGCACAGAAAGTTAAAAAAAATTATTTTATTCTTTTACAAAATTCATGTCTTTTTTGATGAATATATGAAAAACTAAAAATCACAGCAGCAATCAAATAGCACCAAAAGAAAGATGTATTAGTGACAAGAAAAGGAGGTAAAATTCATTTAGATAGTAGGTTGTATGACCGAGCAATAAACCGTTAAAGCTGCAGTGGTCTGAATGGAAAAAAAGTGTCTGGTCCCTAAGGGGTGTTAAGACTGCAGTCCTTAAAGGGGCACTATGGCGAAAAATTTTAAAATTTAAAATATGTGCAAACATATACAGATAAGTAAGTTTATTTCAGAGTAAAATGAGCCATAAATTACTTTTCTCCTATAATGCTATCACTTACAGTAGGCAGTAGAAATCTGACAGAAGTGACAGGTTTTGGACTAGTCCATCTCTTCATGGGGATTCTCAGTAAGGCTTTTATTCTTTATAAAGATATTCCCTAAAAATGATTTAAACAATGATGCTGGCCAGCTTCCCTGCTCCCTACACATATTTTTTGGCAGTTGGACAGAGCAACTGCCATTCACTAAGTGCTTTTGAAAATAAATATATCCCTGAGAATCCCCTATAAGAATACTAGTCCATAACCTGTCACTTCTGTCAGATTTAAACAACCTACTGTAAGTGACAGCAACATAGGAGAAAAGTAATGTATGGCTCATTTTACTCAGGAAAAATGTACTTCTTATTGGTATATGTTTGCACTTATTTTAAATTGTACAGTTTTTCGCTGTAGTGCCCCTTTAAGTGGTTAAACAGTCAATCAAAGTAAGAGTGGTATTGCTTTGAATGTGTATCACACTCATTGTTTGTATATCACCTTACCTGTGAGGGCCCTTTCACCCCAGGGCGGAGCAGTATTTTTACCGCACCCCACCGCTGGGCTATGAAAGTCCATGGAGACTTTCATACTTCCACAATACAGCGCAACACAACAGAAGTGACGTTTTCGCTGCATCCCTGACGCAGGTCCAAAACTACATTACCGCATGGCTTCTGTATCGACTTGCGGTGATCTGCGTTGGCCCGGAAGTCATGTTAGTCCGTGGCAATGCGTGGATTTTAAAACAATTACTGATGCCCCATTGCGACGTGCATGGGTGGAAGCATATTTTTACAATATGCTTCTGTGCACTTCTGCATACCCCGAAGCAGGAAGTGACTGCAAGCGCGCATCATTCCCTGCTTGGCTAGTGGCCAGACAGGGAACACAGCGTACTAACGTGGTGTTACCTGAAGGCCTTTTTCTGGCAGAGCGATGCGGTGCAGTGTAAGTGACTCACCGCATCACTAACACTAATTTACAGTGTATAACCAGCCTAAAGGTGCATAGACAAGTTTGACTGATGTTGCTAGTCTGGGATCAGGACCTAATCCCCTTAGGCGACATCACTGGGCTGGCCTGTGTCTCAGCTGTGTAACTGACAACACGTTCTGTTGCTATGTGGGGGTGGAGGAACAATGAAGGGACGACAGAGCGCTCTGTACATGACGTCACGTGGCGAATGTGGGAGCAACGTGCACAAAGGAGTTGGCGGGTTCGGCTAAGTAAATCCGGATGTGGTGGATGGCTTGCAAAGTGTTGGCTGGGGGCTCCTGTAGACACGCCTGGCTGAGGCAATCATTATCGGCCACCTCAGCTGACTTTAGTCGTGCATGTGTATGAGGCTTTCGATGACTGCTCACCCAACTGCTGACTATACCTTATCTCCCACTAAAGCCTCTGCTACTCCCTGAATAGCTGGTAGTAAGAGGTTATACAGTATAAATCCAATTGTTTATAATTGCTTTCTCCAAGCAGGGCTGAGTATATGGCCATGCTACATATGTTGCATAATGTAAACACATCCGACAAGAGAAAGTTGAGAGAAGGATAGAGAAAAGACAGAGGGACAGTGGAGGAGTTAAGAAAGAGCTAACTAACTAATCCAAAATAGATTTTGGACCCGAATCAATTCGCCTTTTCTTCTGTTTTCTCCTAGAAGATAATTGTTCATCTTTTGTTTAAAATAACTTTTCTGCACTCTGCAATAGAAAAAGTACCAATAAGTAGGTGAAAAAGTACTGTCAAAATTATTCTGAGTATTTTCTTGCTCACCGGTGGCTTAAAAGGCATTTTATTGATAAGGTGTAAAAATATCACCTAGAAGAGAAAGTGAATCAGAATGGGCCCATTAAGTGATAAAGAGATGAGGTGCCGTCACATTCGAATAGCGGAACAGTTTTTTGTGACTACCTATAGCCAGGAATTTAGACAGGTCACACAGATTGTGAAAAAATATCTGCCTGTATTACAGGCCGATGCCGCTCTTAACGTTATCCTCAAACTGGGAGTTAGATTTGCTAGCAGGAGGGCCCCTACATTGGGAAGTATCCTGTCCCCTAGTCTGTTTTCAACCAGTTCTCAACGTCCATGTTGGTTAACCACCTTAGGTTCTTATAGGTGCAATTTTTCGACCTGCAACTACTGTGTTGTTCATAGACCTACACGTTCTGTTGTATCCTTTTCTAACGGAAATATTTTTTCTATGAAGCAATACATTAATTGCGATACTAAATCCGTGGTTTACCTTATCTCATGTTCCTCATGCCAATTACAGTATGTCGGGTGTACTACCCGAGATCTTAGGCAGCGAATAGGTGAACATTATAGGGGTGCCTGGTGGGTGACCATGGAGGTATCAAATGTAGCCAAACACTTTAGATCTGTCCATCTGGACGATGTGTCCTCTTTTTCATTCCAGGGTATTGAGCGTGTCCATAAGCCAGTGAGAGGAGGGGACGTGTACAAACGACTCCTCACTCGAGAGGCATATTGGATCTTTAAACTAGGGACACGCTCACCGAGAGGCCTTAATGCTAGATGGGACCTGAATTCGGTTATTTAATGTGGATTTACTGTCCTTGACTGTAACCAGTGCAATATCATAATAACAATAATAACTGTCTGTTTATGTTATTTTTTGTGATGATTATTTGCCTGTTGCTGCGTAATATTGTGCCATGTATAATCATATGTATTTACATTTTTACTGTGTACTATATGTTTTTATCTATTTGATTATATAATTGAGGTTGTTTCTCAGTTTTTTAATGTATACACCTCTTTGTGGGTGGGGTCTGTGAACATGTGACTTTGGGTGTGGCGCCTTTCTATTTAAGGGTCATCCCTGTTCACTTGCACCTATGCTATGATTAAGGACGTGTAACGTCCGAAACATGTCAGCATGTGGTGATGGATTTTAGCCTGTCATGTACGTGATTGAATAAAGCTAAGTTTGTTTCTACCGACATAGTGCGGAATTTACTCTCTACGATAAAGAGATGAGATGGAGGGAATAGAGATGGAGTAGAAAAGAGAGAATGCAGGTAAATGTAAGTGTGCACGATGTGCACATCTTATATAAATATGTATGCAAGGCACACAGAGGTCTGTATAGAGGCCTCACACATTTTCGTGTGATTTTCTGCAACACTTGAAATTTGCGATTTCATAAGTGTATTTTTTTTCCATTATAGTGTAATCCTTCACCTTTTTGAAGAAAGTTATTGAATGGTCTGTTAAGTCCCTGCTTCATAAGTGGACATAACTGAAGGAAGTCTTGGTTTCATCTCCTACCTATGTAACCAACTGGGAAGGTAAATTTGATGAATATTTAGAATATTCTAGTAGTATATTTATCTGGGAAAACACCACATAAACCTCCATTTGCACTCTTGTTAAGGAAAACGTTTGGTTGGTATTATGCTCCAGTGGTCTTAAAGAGAACCCGAGGTGGGATTTTACTATGCTAGTGGGGCACAGAGGCTGGTTGTGCACACTAACACCAGCCTCTGTTGCCCCATGGTGTGCCTCCAAGACCCCCCTGCCCGCCGCTATACCCCCCGCAGTGCTGGCGACACGCAGCGTGTCGCCAGCACAATGTTTACCTAAGCCTGTCTGTTAGCGCCGCTCCCCTGCCTCCTCCGTATCGGCGATACCCGCCCACGTCCCTTCCCTCCCGCTGATTGGAGGGAAGTGACGCGGGTGGGTATCGCCGATACGGAGGAGGCGGGGGAGCGGCGCTAACAGACAGGCTTAGGTAAACATTGTGCTGGCGACACGCTGCGTGTCGCCAGCACTGCGGGGGTATAGCGGCGGGCAGGGGGTCTTGGAGGCACACCATGGAGCAACAGAGGCTGGTGTTAGTGTGCACAACCAGCCTCTGTGCCCCACTAGCATAATAAAATTCCACCTCGGGTTCTCTTTAAGTAGGTTGTTTCCCATGGTGCTGGATGACTGTTGGAGGGGGTGTGGGGAGAACGGCATGTTAGAACACATTTTTTTGGCATTACCCCGTACTTTTTAGAACAGGGTAATGCATGTTAGTGAACACATGGTACATTAATACTACATGAGATTTATCTCACCTACAACAAAGGTGAGGTGCAATAAAGCTACGTACACACTTTCACTAACTGTCGACTGTAGGGATCGGGTCCCGATTCGTAGGGTGACAGTTCCGCGCACAAGTGTATACAGATGCGCCATTAAAGCATACCTGAGAAAGCTAAAAAGTCAAACTGTTGGATACTTACCTAAGAAGAAGCAAGCCTCTGAATCCTCCAAAGGCTTCCCTGGTCCTCCTTGAGACCTCCGCTACTTCCTTGTAGAAATGTGCTCCTGTTTGTGATCGCAGCTGTACAATGTAACTCCTACCAAAGTCCACCAGTGTCTTTTGTTCCTAATATAGTCTAAGACCATTTTTGGGGGCTCTAATCAGCCATTTACATCCTTATGAAATGCTGTTCTTTGCACACTGTCAGTGATTATCATTATTTTGTGGAGCATTATATGCAGTTAGCAAACCACTGTACCACAGCTCCTGAATTAAAAGCACTGCTGGTATTTACATAAGATATCCAGGTGATATACCATGGGTACTTGATGATAAGCTGACTTTTTGGGACCAAAAAGGTAGCCCAAAAGTGAGGGGGTGGTCAACTTATCTTTGAGTCAGTGGTGCAGGACCCCATATGCATTGGAAGCGTGCCTGTATCTATAGTTACCTTTCCTTGTTCCTGGCAATCATCTTCCTGTCTCCCTTGCAGCTCTGTGCTTGCAGCTAGATGTCCAGCCTTCACTCTGGTCACATGACCATGAAGCCTGGACCTCAAGCAGAGAGTATAGACCTGCAAGGGAGCAGGGAAGATAGCTGCCAGGAACAAAAAGAGGTAACTATAGATATAAGCACGCTTCCAATGGTTCCTCTCCATCACATACATGGGGGAGGCTAGGAAGACTTTGGGGGGGTAGGCTTATCTGTGGGTCACACCTTTTTTTTAGAGTTATTGTCGCAGGGGAAATTGGGGGGGGGGGTGGGGGTCAGCCTATACACAGGTGGACTTATAAATGAGTATATACAGTATGTTGTAGCCTGGATGTAGTCCTGTTCTTTTGGGGGGGGGGGGAGGGTTTTCCTCGAAAGACAAATCCTGTCTAAGGGCTTGTTCCCACTATTAATAATGTGGTGTGGAAAAGAGCACTGCATTTAGTATCTAATATGCAAGACCATAAGACATTGCATAGAAAAAAATGACACAGTGTCACACTTTAACAAGCATTTCTGTGCCTTACCTTATTCAGTGTAATGAATGGGGTCAGCAGTACAACAGGCAACACCACAGGGATTGCGCATTGCAACACAACTCATGGCCGTCTGCATTGGATAATGAGAACATATCCTCAGGCTTGTATTTTTTATAAGATATATCCTAAGTCAGTGTATGTCTTGGGGAAAAAAACACCATTACAAAGTATATACCTTTACCTATAAGCTTCTGCATCCAGAAAAAAATTAGATTAAGGTAATTATGCAGATAAATGCCATTTGTGCAACAGCTCATCTCAATCTGGACATTATAGGTACCCCGGCTTCCTATAAAAATAAGATAGTGAGTTTGACACCAACCCATGTTAGAATGTCCTAGTTGTTTATTTTCTTGAAATTCCCTCCACGGAATAACACACACACTACTCACAGCAGGTATAGAATTGCATGTAGGAACTTGAAGGGCTGTAAACAATTGTACAGAGAAAGATGACAGCTAAAACGCTTCTCAGATGGATGAATCTAAGTGAAGAGGGGGATTCCCGTTGGATCTCTACAGCTGCTAATAGCAGAGGAACTGCCAGGAAGTGAGAAATGACATATTTGAGTATAATCTGAAAATAAAATATATTAAGAATTTGTTCTGCTTCTGTTACATGACTATCCGAAAGGGGTTTCAGAACGCTACAATTTTCATTATGATGATTCTTTAAAGTGGTCTGGAAGCCATTTGTACTTTGTTCTAAAAAATTCCTCACAGCTTGAAAGCTACTATCCCAGAAAAAAATTATAGCAGAACATCACTGAAATGATTAAACAAAGCACTTTCTCCAGCTATTCAGCTTAAAATCCACATCCAAACTGGAGATAACAGCATCTTTTTTACTAGTTAAAGAGAAGCTGTCAGGTATAAGGTCTCAGAGAAAAAAAACACATACAGTATATCAGTAGCTAAAGATTGGCTGTACTTACATTACATATGCATTTCACTGTCCACGTTTGGATTTCACAGAATTTTTATATAGTATTTGCAGAGAATGATGCTCCTGACAGCTCATGGCAGGTTCCATGTTTGTCTGTCTCCTATGAAGCCAAATGTGTCGTCATGTCAAGACAACACTACTGTGCAGTGAATATTAATTAGCCATGTGGCTAGGAACAATAGCGGACTCATGCAGTATACTCTGCCCGGAGATTTTTCAGTGCTGTGAGCTGGACTGCGTTGTAACATGAGCCTGTAACTTCTCACTAGCAGCCGAGGGGAGGGCCCCAGAATGCTTTGCAGTATGGTATGCGGCCTCTCGGCCTCTTAAGAGCTTTGGTCTAACAGCCTTGCTGTTAAGCACGCATCAAAAGTAAGAGAGATTTTTACCTTCAGTATTGCCTTTTTGGCTTCCTTCTAAACTGTTTAACACAGGAGAATAAAGGTTTAAATTAGCTTTTGCAGCCTGACAGTTACTCTTTAAAAACAAATGTAGCAACACTGGAATGTAAACAAACACTCTCTGAGAAACTGTCTCTGCTTCAGGGCGCACACAGTGTTCAGAATAGCTCATTAGAAGATTTTAATATATAATAAAAAGCAGTTATTATACAAAAAGAATAAAATGCAATGCCTGCTTTCAGGGCAAGAAAAACTATACTTTGGAAACGTGTAATTTGTAAACAGACAATATTACGTGTGCACAAAAGCAAATATGATAACTGTATGAGTAATAAAAAGTAGGAAAACACATTTTTATTGAATGTTATGTCAGAGTTTCAGACCACTTTAATGTTCTTAAAGAAACCCGAAGAGAGATTCATGCAGAGACTGCCAGGATACCAGTTGCCAGGCATCCTAGTCCTGATCTCTTTCGCATTAGTAGTGTATGAATCCCAAACCTGAAACAAGCATGCTACTAATCTAGTCAGAATTTATTCAGAAACATGTGATCTGCAGTTCAGTTACTAGAGCTAAATGTATTAGAGGCCAATGATCAGCAGAACAGATTTGCATTGCTTAAATGGAAATAAATATGTCCGCCTCCATTTCCCTCTCACTTCAGGTTCCCTTGAATGCTGTCCAGCTATCGAGAACCTTAAAGAAAACCTGAACTGAAAATTAAAAGTCAAAATAAGCATACACAAGTCATACTTACCTTCCATGTAGTCTACTCCTCAGTGTCTTTCTCCTGTCCCGCGTCCTGTTTGTTCACTGTGATCAAGGGAATTTTCCGTCCTCCATTTTGAAAATGGCCATTACCCATAACAGCTTTCTGGTCAGCACACAGTTAAACTGTAACATCGCCCACTTGAGCCATAGGGAAACATGGACATTGCCTGGTACATCAGTTTTCCTCTCAGCTATAACTGACAGCAACTGATATTTTACTGACAGCAACTCATATATTTCAGATCTGACAAAATATTGTCAGAACTGGAAGGGATTATTATCAGAAGAAAATGGTGAGCTTCTGAGAGGAACTGATGACAAGGTAACTATGCAATGTTCACTTGAAGTTACCTCATGTGTTTATTTTTAATATATTTTTACTCAGTACAGGTTCTCTTTAATAAGTCAGGCCCATATTCTCTTTCGTAAAGCAAGTTCCAGTGCTCATAGCTACGGGTTTTTCTATTTATCACAAATAGCTGTGTGTTAAAAATATATTCATTTTGTTTGGATGATTTACCACTAATTTCTAAACTTTGTAAAGTAAACCTGTGCTAGACTTGATACAGTGTCTGCAAAAGGTATGACAGCATACACACTTTTAATAATGGTTATCCAAAACAAACATTTGTGATTATTTTGAGTGGCCTTTTACTGTACAAACAAGCTGTTCAGCTATCTTTTTTGTGTTCTGCTCTATAGCAGTCAACAGGTGTCATGGCACATCATAAAACACTTTGAAAAGGAAAACTATCACAAATGAACCTTTTTGGATAGCCTAAGTAGCAAATATGTATGGGTCTCAAGGCTGTATTGCTGGCAGCTTACCATATTCCATACAGTGCTGTAGAGAGCTAGCAGGACTTCCTAGTACCTAGTACAGTGTGGTTGTGCCTCCCTCCCAAAAGCCCTCTTGACTATACACCAGCTCTCCACCATAGCAAAGGCAAGACGCCATGCCCCTGTCTGACATTCTGAGGTACATGTGTCCACACCCCCTTTACAATCACATCTCTATTAATCAGCCTTTGCTCCATTGCAGAGCTGGTCTATCGTCAGGTGGGCAAGAGTGGGTACATTTGCTTCTGCAGTCGTAACTGCTTTTGAATGCAGAGTAGCCTGATACAGCTTCTAATACACATTTTTTCTAAACTTACATTGCAGGAAGGATGGTAAGCTACTCCTTGTTACAGGTTGAGCAAGATCCACCCACTTACTGAGATATACCTAGTGGTGAACCACCAAATTGCAGCAGTAGTAGAAGAAAAGGTGCACAGGACCACTCCACACGGCTTCTCCGGAGTGCTCTCAGCCCAAAAGAGTTTCACCATACCAGCAAGTATAGACAGGAGCGACTGGGCACATCCAGTTAAAACGCCATTTATTGAAAAATAGTAAAAAATAGGTACAAGCAATACAACAGCATCAGTCCGGTGGGAGAGAGAGGTACAAGCATGCAAAGGTGTCGACAGCTGTTTCACACTCTACTCAGGAGCACTCCATCAGGACAACTGAGCCCCCCACCCATAATCACCCCTTAAATAGTGTACTCACTTTACAGCATGTAGGAGGTGGGGACACCATCGCAATGCACCCTGAACCGCCGAGCCGACATTTCCTGGACGCAGCCTGCGTTCCAGGGGCTGGAAGCCGGAAACCGGAAATCGTCACTTGCTTAACTCGGCCAATAGTGCAAGAGGATGTGCGAGCGTCAAAACCGACAGCTTCGGTAGGACAGCTCACCAACACAGCCCCGCCCATCTGCATCCAGAGAAACATCATAGCTCACATGAGCAGGTAGCCTATCACGGCCCAGAGTGCACAGACCACGGAGCAAAGGCACCGCCCCCTGCACGTCTGAAGCCACGATAAGCTTGTCCCTAACAACAGCTGCTCCAGAAATGGAGCCCCGGGAAATAAATGACAGCTCAGGCTGTCTAATATTATAGGGAAATGGGGAAGGAAGGAGGAAAAACTCCCCCATGTTTGATAAAATTAAAAAATCTATCAAAAATAATTGTGGATTCTGCAGGAGGATAAGCTGTTAGAAGAAAAATGTTGACAGACCCCCTACATTTCTTACAAAAAGGTGCCCAATTTAAAGGACCAATTATCCCACAGTGAGTTCACAAGTTGTCAAACTCAGAACTGGCTTGGTAGAAACAGACCAGTTGGTAATTACAGATGTAACGCATGCTCCTGTTGCAACTTTTTGGTAACTGGCAGGCAATTCATTAGATTTGGCAAGACGGTGAGATTCAGACAGTTTATTAACTGTAAGACCAAAGGAATAGTCTATGCTCTAATAAGCCCCTGCCAATTTATCTATGTAGGAATGTCAACTCGGATGATGCAGGATAGGTACCAGGAGCATTGTAGATCCTTGGGTAATACTCATGCTAAGGGCTGCCCCAGGGTCATGGAACATATGAACACTGTACATTCATCAAATTCCACGCAACTGAGATTTTTTGGGTTGGAAGTAGACTAAAGATAGCAGGGGAGGGGGGACTGAGTGAAAAAAATTGCAACGTAGGTAGAGTTTTGGGATTTCATTTTTTGAGGCAGTTGGTCCTATGGGACTGAATGAACATAACGACCTGTCAGTGTTTTTGTAGGCATTGATGTTGCTTTCTTCTTTATGTATTGATGTTTTTATCTTTGTTGATATTAATTTTCCTCTTTTGTCATCCTCTTTTTGGTTGTCAGTGAGAACTTTGAGACTGGGTGGCCATCTGCAGTGCAAACTGGAATCCAGGGCCGGCGCTACCATTAAGGCAAAGGAGGCAGCTGCCCCAGGGCCCCAGAGCTTGTAGGGGCCCCCAGTGGCTGCAAGAGGAAAAAACATTTTTCAAATCGGCCTTATAGTTTTTGAGAAAATCGATTTCAAAGTTTCAAAGGAAAAAAAAACACATTTAAAAACCTGTCGACTTTAATGGTTAATAGCAAATCCACCTTAAATGCTAGAAACCCTAAATTTGCAGGATATGTTAAGGAGATCATTAGGAATAAGAGGAAAAAACAATTTTTCAAAAAGACCTAAACTTTAAAATCGATTTTCTCAAAAACTATAAGAAGGAAAAAAGTATAGTTTTAAATGCGGTAAATGTCACTTTTAGTAGCAAACCTAATGGTAGTGTAATTTTACATGCATCAAACGAAAGCGCAATAAATTTCCTGACGGGGATTCCAGGGGATCCATACGCAGCCGCAGCGCTTTGGCCAGCGATCGCTATACAGCCGCAATATGGCTGTATGAAGATCCCTGGCATTTTTTCCTATTTTCCCAATTTTTTTTAATGTTTAGAGTGGGGGAATTTAAAAAAAAAAAAAAATATGTGAGGTCCCCCCTCCTTAAACTTTTTAACCCCTTATCCCCCATGCAGGCTGGGATAGCCAGAATGTGGAGCTCTGACCGATTGGGACTTCACACCCTGACTATACCAGCTGCAAAAAAGGTCCCCTAATGGCGATTTTTGTTCCGGGGTATATGTTGGGGGGCCCCCAGGTTTATTTTGCCCTGGGGCCCCATTGTTGCTTAAACCGGCCCTGCTGGAATCCAAATTAGTTCTAGAGGTTAGATTTTTCATCCTTCCTTCCCCGTTTCCCTATAATATTAGATAGCCTGAGCTGTCATTTATTTCGCGGGGCTCCATTTCTGGAGCAGCTGTTGCTAGGGACGCGCCTATCACGGTTTCAGACGTGCGGAGGGCGGTGCCTTTGCTCCGTGGTCCGTGCACTCTGGGCCGTGATAGGCTACCTGCTCATGTGAGCTATGATGTTTCTCTGGATGCAGGTGGGCGAGTGTTGGTGAGCTGTCCTACCGAAGCTGTCGGTTTTGACGCTCGCACATCCTCTTGTACTATTGGCCGAGTTTAGCAAGTGACGATTTCCGGTTTCCGGCCCCTGGAACGCAGCATCCAGAAAGTGTCGGCTCGGTGGTTCAGGGTACATTGAGATGGCGTCCCCACCTCCTACATGCCGTAAAGTGAGTACACTATTTAAGGGGTGATTATGGGTGGGGGGCTCATTTGTCCTGATGAAGCGCTCCTGAGTAGAGTGCGAAACAGCTGTCGACACCATTGCATGCTTGTAGCTCTCTCTCCCAGCGGACTGATGCTGTTGTATTGCTTGTACTTATTTTTTACTATTTTTCAATAAATGGCATTTTTAACTGGATGTGCCCAGCCGCTCCTGTCTATACTTGCTGGTGAACCTCCAAATTGTATTAACTGATTTCTGGATTCAGGCTGCTTTCACAGTGAGACGTTAAAGTCCCACGTTACAACAGCCTGTAACGCAGCACAACTCACAGCAAGGATAAATCAATGGGCTGTTCACAGTGCCCACGTTGCATTGGAGTATAACGCAGCACGTTTAATGAAAGTGCAGCATGCTGTGCGTTATACTCTTATTTGGCTGCGTTAGACTGTTTGCACATGCTCAGTAATTTTTTTTTTTAAATGTGCCGCATGCGCCGTTTTCATTCGATCCGTATGCGTCAAAAAGTACGCATCACGTACGCATCAAAAGACGCATAACGCAGTGTAATGTAACGTCCAACTTCAAAGCTAACATGCTTTGCGTTAGGGGCACGTTATGCGACCTTAACGTCTTAGTGTGAAAGAGCCCTCAGACTTTCATGTATGCATACACAAAACAGTGTGGCATCAGTAATTTATGCATTAATGTATACAGTTACAATTAGATGGTCTTGTGTTATAGCCTCTAAAAATAAAGAAGCCTAGAACTGGAATGATAACTCAACATCCGATGCATACTGTTACTAAAGGATATACAATTGCTCTTAAATTGTTGTATATGACTATTTAACTACTTGAGGACCACAGTCTTTCTACCCCTTAAGGACCAGAGCCTTTTTTTCCATTCAGACCACTGCAGCTTTCACGGTTTATTGCTCGGTCATACAACCTACTATCTAAATGAATTTTCCCTCCTTTTCTTGTCACTAATACAGCTTTCTTTTGGTGCTATTTGATTGCTGCTGCGATTTTTAGTTATTCATCAAAAAAGACATGAATTTTGTAAAAAAAAATGATTTTTTTTAACTTTCTGTGATAAAATTTGTCAAATAAAGTAAAATTTATGTATACATTTTTGTCCAAATTTATTGTGCTACATGTCTTTGATTAAAAAAAAAAAACATTCAGTGTATATTTATTGGTTTGGGTAAAAGTTATAGCGTTTACAAACTATGGTGCAAAAAGTGAATTTTCCCATTTTGAAGCATCTCTGACTTTTCTGAGCACCTGTCATGTTTCATGAGGTGCTAAAATTGCAGGATAGTATAAATACCCCCCAAATGACCCCATTTTGGAAAGAAGACATCCCAAAGTATTCACTGAGAGGCATGGTGAGTTCATAGAAGATTTTATTTTTTTTTGTCACAAGCTAGCGGAAAATGACACTTTGAAACAAAAATAAAACAAAAAAAAAAGTTTCCATTTCTGCTAACTTGTGACAAAAAAAAAAGAAATCTGCCACGGACTCACCATGCCCCTCTCTGAATACCTTGAAGTGTATAATTTCCAAAATGGGGTCATTTGTGGGGTGTGTTTACTGTCCTTGCCTTTTGGGCAGTGCTAAATTGTAAGCACCCCTGTAAAGCCTAAAGGTGCTCATAGGATGTTGGGCCCCTTAGCGCACCTAGGCTGTAAAAAGGGGTCACACATGTGGTATTGCCGTACTCAGGAGAAGTAGTATAATGTGTTTTGGGGTGTATTTTTACACATACCCATGCTGGGTGGGAGAAATATCTCTGTAAATGAGATTTTTTTTATTTATTTTTTTACACACAATTGTCCATTTACAGAGAGATTTCTCCCACCCAGCATGGGTATGTGTAAAAATACACCCCAAAACACATTATACTACTTCTGTAAATGGACAATTGTGTGTAAAAAAATAAATAAAAAAATTGTCATTTACAGAGATTTCTCCCACCCAGCATGGGTATGTGTAAAAATACACTCCAAAACACATGATACTACTTCTCCAGAGTACGGCGATACCACATGTGTGACACTTTTTTGCAGCTTAGGTGCGCTAAGGGGCCCAACGTCCTATTCATAGGTCACTTTGAGGCATTTGGTTTCTAGACTACTAACGGTTTAGGGCCCCTAAAATGCTAGGACAGTATAGGAACCCCACAAGTGACCCCATTTTAGAAAGAAGACACCCCAAGGTATTCTGTTATGAGTATAGTGAGTTCATATAAGATTTTATTTTTGTGTCACAAATTAGCGGAAATTGATTTTTATTTTTATTTTTTACAAAGTGTCATTTTACACTAACTTGTGACAAAAAATAAAATCTTCTATGAACTCATCATACACAGATTAGGGCCTGATCTGATGGATAGAAGTGCTAGGGGGGTGACAGGAGGTGATTGATGGGTGTCTCAAGGTGTGATTAGAGGGGGGAATATATGCAATCAATGCACTGGCGAGTTGATCAGAGGGGGTCTGGGGGGCTATCTGAGGGTGTGGGCGGGTGATTAGTTGCCCGTAAGGGGAAGATTAGGGTCTGATCTGATGGGTAGCAGTGACAGGTGGTGACAGGGGGTGATTGATGGGTGATAAGTGGGTGATTAGAGGGAAGAACAGATGTAAACAATGCACTTTGGTGGTGATATGACGGTGGGTCTGCGGGCGATCTGATGGTGTGGGGTGATCAGATGCCCGCAAGAGGCAGGTTAGGGTCTGATCAGATGGGTGGCAGTGAAAGGTGGTGACGGGATGATTGATGGGTGATTGACAGGTGATTGACAGGTGATTGACAGGGGAGAATAGATGTATACAGTACACAGGGGGGGGGGTGATCAGAAGCCCCCAGAGGGCAGTTAGGGACCTGATCTATAAAATAGCACTGACAGATATTGACAGGGAGTGATTGATGGGTAATAAGGGGGTGATTAGAGGGAAGAACAGATGTAAACAATGCACTTTGGTGGTGATATGACGGTGGGTCTGCGGGCAATCTGATGGTGTGGGGGTGATCAGATGCCCGCAAGAGGCAGGTTAGGGTCTGAACAGATGGGTGGCAGTGAACGGTGGTGACGGGATGATTGATGGGTGATTGACAGGTGATTAACAGGGGAGAATAGATGTATACAGTACACAGGGGGGGGGGGGTCTGGGGTGGATCTGAGTGTAGGGGGGTGATCAGGATCCCTCAGAGGGCAGTTAGGGACCTAATCTATAAAATAGCGCTGACAGATATTGACAGGGAGTGATTGATGGGTAATTAGGGGGTGATTAGAGGGAAGAATAGATGTAAACAATGCACTTTGGTGGTGATATGACGGTGGGTCTGCGGGCGATCTGATGGTGTGGGGGTGATCAGATGCCCACAAGAGGCAGGTTAGGGTCTGAACAGATGGGTGGCAGTGAACGATGGTGACGGGATGATTAATGGGTGATTGACAGGTGATTGACAGGGGAGAATAGATGTATACAGTACACGGGGGGGGGGGGGGGGGTCTGGGGTGGATCTGAGTGTAGGGGGGGGGGGTGATCAGGATTCCCCAGAGGGCAGTTAGGGACCTAATCTATAAAATAGCGCTGACAGATATTGACAGGGAGTGATTGATGGGTAAGTAGGGGGTGATTAGAGGGAAGAATAGATGTAAACAATGCACTTTGGTGGTGATATGACGGTGGGTCTGTGGGCGATCTGATGGTGTGGGGGTGATCAGATGCCCACAAGAGGCAGGTTAAGGTGGTGATGGGATGATTGACAGGTGATTGACAGGTGATTGACAGGGGAGAATAGATGTATACAGTACACGGGGGGGGGGGGGTCTGGGGTGGATCTGAGGGTGGGGGGGTGATCAGGAGCCCCCAGAGGGCAGTTAGGGGCCTAATCTATAAAATAGCACTGACAGATATTGACAGGGAGTGATTGATGGGTAATTAGGGGGTGATTAGAGGGAAGAACAGATGTAAACAATGCACTTGGGTGGTGATATGACGGTGGGTCTGCGGGCGATCTGAGGGTGTGGGCAGGTGTTTGGGTGCCTGCAGGGGGCAGTTTAGGGTCTGATCTCTGATAAGTGGCAGTGACAGGTGGTGACAGGGGGTGATTGATGGGTGATTGGCAGGTGATTGACAGGTGACCATTGCGTGATTATAGGGGAGGATAGATGTATACAGTACATGGGGGGTCTGGGGAGGATCTAAGGGGTGGGGGGGTTGATCAGGAGCCCCCAGGGGGCAGATTAGGACCTAATGAAAAAATAGTGCTGACATATAGTGACAGGGAGTGATTGATGGGTGATTAGGGGGGGTGATTGGGTGCAAACAGGGGTCTGGGGGGTGGGCAGGGGGGGGTCTGAGGTGTGCTGTGGGGGATCAGAGGGCAGGGGGGGCAGATCAGTGTGTTTGGGTGCGACTTAGGGTGGCTGCAACCTGCCCTGGTGGTCCCTCGATCACTGGGACCACCAGGGCAGGAGGCAGCCTGTATAATACACTTTGTATACATTACAAAGCGTATTAAACGCTTGTATGACGGCGATCGAGCGTTAACATTCCGCTGGCGCTTACTACCGGCCGGCGGGATGACATCGCGGTTGGGTGGAGCCTGTTGCCAAAGGCAGCGCGCGTCACCAGTGACGCAATCGCTGCCCCTACGAGCCGAAAGGAGCCGTTCGGCGTATTGCGGTCCTTTCGGCGTCCACTTTGCCGCCGCCCATCGGCTGTGGGCGGTCGGCAAGTGGTTAATATTGTCTCACAGTATACATATCAAACTATTAAATATTGTTGTTTTATTAAACTTTATTTTTAATGAGCTAATATATTATATTTAATATGTATTAAAAAAAATTAACATGCTATAATTCAAAGTGATGTTTTAACTATCGTTTGTCCTCTTATAACCCCTTAATATTACCTTAGGTGTAATATCAACATATCATATTTGGTTAAAAAAAAATCAGTGCCCTATGCAATACAAAAATATAAAGTACAAGCATTAAAAAAATTAATGCCTTATCCAGCACCTATAAAGGGAGACACCGAAATCCCAGTATAGTGTAGTATGTACTGGAAATGTGGATATGAAACGTAAGTATAATTTAATACTCACAAACCAAGGTTACCGTCCAGGTAACCACTGTAAGGGAAAGTGGAGGGAATTAGACCTGTCTCCACTCAGGATTAGGAAGTCGCTCTCTGTAGATTGGAAAAAAGGGGCCAAATCCCCTCCACCAAGGGTGGACTGAGTAGCTATGCAGTTGTTAAGAGGTGCCAGAAGAGTAAAAAGTGATTCAAACATTTAAAATGAAGTAGGCAGTGGTGGACTTACCCTTTTAAAGCAGCCCAAAAAAGTGTTGATTTTAACAACAAAAATAGCTTATTTACATACTCCAGAAGGGTGCAACACATTTCACGGGTATATCCCACTTCCTCAGGCAATACAAAGGGAGCATGTAACTCATGCAGGTCTGTTTCCTAGCTTAGCACCTATGTCATATATATATGTTATCCAGCAACTAATGCATGCAAACAATAACCCTTTAAAGAGCTCAGTATTAAAAACTATTTTAATACTGTTGTAAGTAACCAAAAATATAAAAAGTCCCACTTCACTGTACATCATTAACCATCTGAATTAAAATTGCAAGGTGAGACCGGATGAAAGTGTTACATTTAAGCAATTAGTAATAGCTGAAGCCAGAGAGTATGACAGGATTATCACTTTTTTGTCTCTCCATTCAGTCTCTTACACTAGTGTTAATAGACATTAGTATTGAGCACTTTAGAAGGTTATTGCTTGCCTTATATAGACTACAGCCTTATCATGTAAAATGATATCCTTATTTCCCTCATTCTCTTTAAATGCTAACCGCCTGGCTATTATGCTGATGTCTTTGGTTTTAGAACAGTCACTCACCTGCAATAAACATTTGGCCTGTCGACATAGTTAATGAGATGCTAGTAATTTTGGCCTGCATGCAAGTTTAAACCACATTTTATGAAGCTTGGAATTGGCCAAAAACCTCTGGCAATAACAACATGCACAGGGGACAAAAAGTCTTTGGGAGAAGGGCCATGACAATTAGAAATGGCTAGAACTTCAGATTTTGGGTTCGCGAACTGCGAACGTGAACTTCTGCAAAACTTTGAGTTCGCGTGAACCAAGCAAACTGCCATAGACTTCAATGGGCAGGCGAATTTTAAAACATAAGGACTATTTCTGGCCACAAAAGTGATGGAAAAGTTGTTTCAAGGGGTCTAACACCTGGAGGGGGGCATGACGGAGTGGGATACATGCCAAAAGTCCCTTGGAAAATTACGTATTTGACGCAGAGTAGGGTTACAATCCCTAAAGGGCAGAAATCACATTGTATTGCTAAATTGGAGGCATAAAGTGCTTTAAAACAGAGAGAGTAAGTAAAACAGAGAGAGAAAGAGTATAGTAGAACTACAAAGCCCAGAAACTGACTGTGGCCTGTATGCAGTGTAACCCATACAGATATCAATAACAGATACAGGTGCAAGCTAAGCACAGCTTATGATAGACAGTGTGCTTGCTTGCTTGCAATAGTTAGGAGAGTATAGTAGAACTACAAGGCCCAGCAACTGACTGTGGCCTGTATGCACTGTAAGTGTAACCCACACAGACAGATATCAATAGTAGATACAGTCGCAAGCTAAGCACAGCTTATGATAGACAATGTGCTGGCTTGCTTGCAATCGTTAGAAGAGTATAGTAGAACTACTAATCCCAGCAACTGACTGTGGACTGTATGCAGTGTGTGTAACCCACAAAAACAGATATCAAGGGGTTAATAATAATAATAATAATAATAAAATCAATAACAGATACAGTAGCAAGCTAAGCACAGCTTATGATAGACAGTGTGCTGGCTTGTTAGTAATATAGATAGAAGCATATAGTAGAACTACACAGCCCAGCAATGACTGTGGCCAGCCTGTATGCAGTGTGACCAGTGTCTCACACACACACACACACACACACACACACACACACACACACACACACACACACACACACACACACACACACACACACACACAAAAATAGAACAATATGATCCCTCAAAAGGGCTTTTTATTTGGGGTGCTTTCAGCAATCAACAATAAACAGAACCGCCTAGCTAACTGTCTCTGTCTCTACAGCAATGTCTCTCCCTTCCACTCACTACAGCAGCAGCACCAGACTGACAACATGGCCGGCACTGCTGCCTTTTTATTAGGGGGGGTGGGGTCTGTGGGTGAGTGCAGCCTGATTGGCTGCCATGCGTCTGCTGACTGTGATGTAGGGGGTCAAAGTTTAGCCCAATGACGAGGTATAGGGGGTGGATCGAACCACCCTATCTGTTTGCTACTTGCTGCAGACGCGAACAACTGATGTTCGCCGGGAACTGTTCGCCAGAGAACCGTTCGGGCCATCTCTGATGACATTTTTTTTTGTGGGGGGGGGGGGGGGGGGTTAGAAAAGGGGGTAAAAAAGTGAAATGAAAAAAATAATAGTGATGTACTAAGGTGAAAAGTGATGCATGGTGCTGAAGACAGCTCGGTAAGACTGATGGAGTTCTCCCAACACTTTGCTTAAAGCCACCTTTGAACACTCTAGTCAAGTAGATTTATGCTAGGTACACACAATGAGATTTTCTGGCAGATTTACTGTCAGACTGAATTTTTCCAACATGTCCGATCTGATTTCCGATCAATTTCCAGTTTTTTTTCCTATCGACTTTCCATTACCCTCTATGGAAAATCAATTGGAAAACAATGGGAATCAGATGGGACATGTTGGAAATAATCAATTTGACAGTAAGTCTTCCAGGAAATCTCATTGTGTGTACCTAGCATTAATGTTCCAGTTAAGTAACAATTTGCACAGGCATTGGGGGCAGTGATTTCATCACTGAATCAGCCAGTAAAGGTGGCTATACATCTAGCAATATGGCTGTATGATTGACCATTTGATTAGATAATTTTATAGAATCGAGAGAGAATTGATGCGTGTTCTAGTATACCCAATCAATGAAAAGTGGCTGATTTCGTGTAGAATCCACCAGCTTAGTCGAACATGCAGGATGCAAGATATCGGTCAGTCGCACCGGAATTAGCTACTGTTCACATATCATTCGATCTACTCTGAATCGATTTCTGCATTCAGAGCATAGAGACACAACATCGGTCAGATCAATTAGTGAAGGTAAAACGCATAGGATATTGCCTGTACTGTGTGGGTCACTAGTCGATCGACTTTCGATCAACCATACTGAAGTCAATTCCTTAATAAACTCGATCAATTTGTCGATTGAATCATCGCTAGATGTATGGCTACAATAACTTTGCTGTGAGTGTGTGATTTTTTTCACTCTGATATCACCCAGACATCCTAGCATTTTCACATGAAATGAATACTTAAAAAGAGAAAGCAATTTTCATCACGTACAGACTGACTTAAACATAATCTGTAAAAGTTAAATTATGGCTTTAGGTCCACTTTAAAATTTAATTAGAAACTGTCTAATACTTTTTACATTTTGCAGAAGACTAGATCTGCTTATGTTTTAAAGAAAATCCTATCTTGGCCTTTTTACAGTTTGTGAAGAGCCTGCCATAGATTAATTACATTTTACAAGTTAATGCCAGACATCTACCTATATCTTAAAGGAGATTGTCAGAAACCCTTTACATTCTCAATGGAGACAGAACAAGAGACTGAACTGATTTGGCACAGAAAGAAACTGATGCTGTGGCAAGTCTCAGGGAAAATTAGTGAGAGATTCATCTCCTGCATGCCCCCAGGATCAGTTCCTTTTTTATTTAATTATTACTACATGAACAACTTACAAAAGCTAGAGCTTATCTAACAAGAACCGCATAGTATTAGTAACATTATCCAAGGTCATATATATTTATTTTCAATAACTAATACTGGGCTACCGGCTGCCTAATTACGTAATTGAACAAGCTGCATAACTGTGTTATTTGGGAGAAACATACTTAGTTTGGTCAAAAATCAACTTCAACCAGGAAATAAATAAATGAATAAATATTAGGTATAACACTGTCCTGCACCTTACTATAGAATGTAGTGTACTCTAGCTTTTGTTACTTATATAACCGGTTCAGCACCGCAGTCCGAAAATCTCATGCATCTGAGCAACGTTCACCTCCCATTCATTCGCCTATAACTTTATTGCTTCTTATCCCAATTAATTGATCTATATCTTGTTTTTTCCGCCACTAATTAGGCTTTCTTTGGGTAGTACATTTTGCTAAGAATTATTTTTTTTCTAAATCCATTTTAACAGGAAGATTAAGAAAGAAATGAAAAAAATTCATTATTTCTCAGTTTTTCGCCATTATAGTTTGAAATTAATATAAGCTACCGTAATTTAAACCCATGTATTTTATTTGCCCATCTGTCCCGGTTATTACACCATTTAAACGATGTCCCTATCACAATTTATGGTGCCGATATTTCATTTAGAAATAAAGGTGCATTTTTTCAATTTGCGTCCATCACTATTTATAAGCTTATAATTTTAAATAATATAATAACATACTCTCTTTTTTTTTTTTTTTTTTTTTTTTTCTGCAAACAGTCAGCAACTCAACAAAAGCCATGTCCCAACCTGTTAACTTGGCTTCATCAGAGACCTCCTATAGTTGGGAGTAATTTGCATCATAGTTTGCATTATTTATCTTTATTATATGATAAGACAAAAATAAAAAAAAACAAATACTAAATCCTCAGATTCCAATCCCACCCTCCCTCTACCGTCCCAAGTCCTTTCTAGGCCCCCCCTCCACTTCCTATCTATACCTCATTACTGGCTACAAGGGCCTATTGCTTCCTTTACCATAACAAATAAATTCATAAGGCGGTAGATAACTCCCACCCCTTCTTTCACCTCCCACTTCATTCCTCTTAACACCTCCATTCATCCCTTTACTCATACATTCCCCCCATCCAACCATCCATTCATTCCAGAGACTGGCCTCTTCCACCATTAATTTCAAGTTATGACCTACTACTCCATAATGTGCACATTTCTCTCCCTATTCTACAGGTAGGTTGTGTTCTATCTTCTACTTCCTCTGCCACCTCATTGTCTATTCCGTCCTCTAAAATTGTTGTCATCTCAGTTACCCATTCCTGAACAGATGGTGCTCCTTGTGTTTTCCATAATTTTATAATAAGTTTCCTCGCAATCGCTGTTCCTAAGAACAGTGACTCCCACACCTGACCCAATCCCTGAGTCACATCCAGTACACCAAACAGGGCCCCCATAATATCGATAGTTAATTGCTTCGTAAACTTAGTTTTTAAAAAACATTCTACTTCCACCCAAAACTTCCTCACTATAGGACACTCCCACATCATATGTACCAAAGTACCACATTGATTTCTACACTTCCAACATGTATCATTTGCTATTAGGCCACTACTTGCCATCCTTACTGGTGTAAAATACCATCTTGTTATGAGTTTGTATTGTATTAATTGAATACTTGTATCCGAAATAATCCAAATTGAATGGAAGATCTTATCCCATAACCTCTTATCCAGTTTTAAGCCCACCTCTTTTTCCCATTTGGCCACATATGCGGGCAATGACCTATGTGAGAACTCATCTAATAAATTATTGATCTTTGATAGTGCCTTTGATGGTCTGAATTTACTCAAAAACCACTGTTCGTATGTGTTTATATCGTGCCTTAACGTTACATTTTTCCTTATATACCCTCTCCAGAAACTACTGAGTTGTACTTTGCTAAAGGTTGTTAACTCCCCTCTATCCAAGACCGATATGATATTTGGTTTTTTACAACCCATGATGTGGATAAGTCTCGTATCTGTATCTAATTTATTGGCTCTACACCAAGCTCTATCTCTGGCTGGAGCAAAATCTGGGTCAGCTGCGAGAGTCACCATTGGAGAGGAACCTTCAGTTAAGTTCCATTGCTTAATTATCCCAGAAAAAATTTCTAATAACGGAGTCAGCAATGGGTGCGGAGTGGATAGAACAGCTCGTTTAATTTTTTGTGGTACCCATGATTCAAATGACTCACGGTGCAGATCGTCTCCCTCCAGTCTTACCCAAGTTCTACTATTATCATCAATTCTCAATTCCAATACCCGTAGTAAGTGAACCCCCACATAATATCTATATATATCCGGAGCAGCCAAACCCCCGTACTTCTTTCCTCTCGAGATCATGGAGTACGACAATCTACGCCGTGTCCTGGACCAAATGAATTTTTGTAATATGGCACCACATTCCTTAAACCACCTACCCGGGAGGGATATAGGCACACACTGCAATCGGAACAGTATCTTAGGTAGAATCATCATTTTAATAATCGCAATTCTTCCCAATATATTAAAAATTGAGCGGTCCCAGTTTTGTAATGTCCCTTTACTTTCCCTCAAAATATTCCCATAGTTACAGTTGTACAGATCCTGCGAGTGTGCGCATACATTCACCCCCAGGTATCTGATCGATTTTTTTTCCCATTGGAACCCGAAGTACTCCTTAATAGCTTCTTTTGTCTGTGACGAACAGCCCAGATCTAAAACATATGTTTTTTGTCGATTTAGTTTGTAGTTAGTTTCTTTACTATATTCGGAAAGCCAGTTCAGACATTTTTCCAATGAGTTTCTAGGCTCAGACAGAGTTAAGAGTATGTCGTCCGCGTAAGCTATTATCTTAACCTCTTCATTTCCCACTTTAATTCCTTTTATCTGAGAGTCCAATTGTATGTTCCTAATTAATGACTCTAGACAGAGATTGAACAGCACCGGGGAGAGGGGACAGCCCTGTCGCACCCCATTTGTTATCCCAAATGGTTCTGAGATATAACCATTTACTTTTATTCTGGCTGATTGATTACTATATAATTGAGCTATTCTAGATATAAATAATGGCCCTAGACCAATCTTCTTTAATGTGTTTATCAAAAAGGATCTTGACACTCTATCAAATGCTTTCTCTGCATCTATTGCTACAAGTATTGCTTCTTTTTTACTGGTTCTAAATCTATGTGCGACATCAATGGCTGTATAAATGTTGTCTTTCATATGCTTATTTTTCCTAAATCCTGACTGTTGTTCCCCCAGGACCAACTCCGCCGCCTCTTCCAATCTATTTGTTAATATCTTAGAGTAGATCTTAATATCACAGTTAATGATGGAAATCGGGCGAAAGTCTGAACAATTCAAGAGTGATTTGCCCTCCTTTGGTATTAAAGAGATTATGGCTTCGTTAGTTCTTTCAGAAAATAGCATCTCGCAATCATCTTCATTAACCATTGCACAAAAGAAAGGAGCCAAGGACTCTGAAAATTGTTCAAAGAATTCCAGTGGGAATCCGTCTTGCCCCGGGCATTTCCCCTTAGCAGAGGACTTAATTGCTCTCAGAAATTCTTCTTTCTCTATTGGGGCCTCTAGTGACTCTTTTAGCTCTTTAGTGATATGTGGTATGTCAGTTTTATCTAAAAAAGGACACTCATTTTCTGTTCCCAGACTACTGTTTAGATTATATAGCTTTTGATAATAATGTACAAATGCTGTACCTATCCTTTGCGTTGAAATTTGAAGATCACCGCTCTCATCCTCTATTTTTTCAATAAACACTATGCTTTTTTCTTTTTTTAATAAGGATGCCATAATTTTTCCTGATCTATTCCTTCCAATTCGGTATTTTCTCCTAATATCTTTATAATATTTTAGGCATTGATCATCTAATAACTTATTAATCTGAGTTCTGATAGTATTCCATTTTGACCAGACAGGTTCTCCCGGACTTTGTTTAAGAATTCTCTCCAATTTACTATACTCCTCCAATAACTTATTAAGCTCACTTTTTTTTTCTCTTGTTTTCCTTGAGTTTATTTTAATAAATATGCCTCTTAATACGCATTTTAGTGTGTCCCATAGTAACCTATGTGATATATTGGGGGAGCAATTAAATTCAAAAAACTCTTTTATAGCATCATGGATCTCTCCTATAACCTCTTTATCCTTTAGTAATTCTGTCTGTAAACGCCAGCTTTTAGGACTGTGAATTTCACTAAAACCGTTTATGGACAGTCTCACTGGGGCGTGGTCTGAAAAGGATCTATTACCAATACTTATGTCTACTATGTCTTGGAGTTGGTCCTGGGGGATCAAAAAATAGTCAAGTCGCGAGAACATATTATGCGTTTCAGAGTAATAGGTATAATCCTTAATTCCCAGATTGAATATACGCCAGGCATCAACCAACTTATGGGATTTTATTAAATCCAGGCATACATCCTTCTCTTTTTTTGAAATATTCCCACCCCCCCAGTGCTGTCCACACCCATATCCATAGCCATATTAAAGTCGCCTCCTATAATTATTTTCCCTTTTCCCCTCTGTTTTACTACACCCAAGAAATTTTTTATAAATTTAGTTTGTCCTTTATTCGGGGCATAAATATTGGCCAATGTCACTGTATGACCTTCGATTTTACCCAATACTATCAGATATCTAGCTTCCCCATCTTTATATATCTCCTCTGTCATAAAATTTAATTTCTTATGGAAGATGATCGAGACTCCTCTACTTTTTTTAACTGGATTTGCATTGTTTATGCAGGTCGTGTATTTTTTATTTAATAGGGATGGGATCTTCCCTTCTCTAAAATGTGTCTCTTGTAAGAAGCCTATATCAATATTGTTTCTATTTAATTCTTCTAAAATTCTATTCCTCTTTAATGGTGAGTTTGCGCCTCTCACATTCAGTGTTTCAATTCTTAGAACATTCATTTTTATTTATTATAGAAAAATTAGAGATCGGTGAGATAGGGGCCAGACCCACTTCATACATACTACCCATTCATTCCTCATGCAGCCAACAGCAAAGTCATTATCAAATGGTCGACCACACCAGATTTCTTTAAGTGGTCGACGTGTGTCTCTTAGACACTCTTGCCCACGCATTGATCTTACAGATCTCAATGCGTTGGCGATAGCTAGGATTGGTACTACCATGGAATGGCGGGGATCTCCTACTATACGCTCTTAGAGCGAGAAAGAGAGAGAGAGAGAGAGAGAGAGAGAGAGAGAGAGAGAGAGAGAGAGAGAAGCAGGGCAAGGAGACTCCTATTTACCAATCAATTTTTAATCAAGATAAGTTCTGTGGTCTCTCCCAACCCTCTATTTTTACATTGTTTAATCCTAAAAAAGATAGTACTTCAGCTATCGGGTCACCATCTTGGATAGAAAAACTTTTTCCATCTACGGTGATAAAAATTGATAGGGGGAAGCCCCATCTATAGCGACCTCCCTTTTGTTTTACAGCCTCTAGAATGGGCTTTAATAACCGTCTTCTTTGGATTGTTCGTATTGAATTATCATGGAACAGTTCAATATTGTATCCTTGGTACTGCAGCCGCCCCTTGATCCTGGCGGTATTCATCAATTGCTCTTTTTTCTTAAAAAAATGTATTCTGCATAATACATCAAAACTTCTCCCTGTACTGATAATTCTCTCCTTTCCTACCCGATGCACTCTGTCGAGTTCAATAACTGCCGGGGTTTTTTCTCCCAGAATCTCTGCAAACATGTTCTGCACAGTAACATGTAGGTCCTGAGGGGGGACTGTTGCTGGAATTCCCCTGATCTTGATGTTATTCCGTCTCCCCCTATTTTCCAAATCATCCACTTTACAACTTAAGGCCCATAACTGTTGTTCTTGTGCCAGTAATCTTTCTGACAAACGTTTAGTATCTGGGCCTAGTAATTCCACCTCTTTTTCTAAGGCCTCCATTCTCTCTGTTATTCCTGCAATCGCTTCCTTAATTGGTCTCATTTCTTCGACCACTGCTTCCTTAATGGCTGTCTGTACCGTTTCCACCATTGTTGATTGTATCCCTATTGAGAATTCTTTTAGAATTTCTCTCATTTTTATTTCCGAGATTCCTTCAACCTTTTTTACTTCTTCTATTGTACTAATCTTTTCCTGTTTTGTCTGCTTCTTGTTCGGGGTTTGTGTTTCAACTGCTTGTATTTCCTTCTTCTCCATGCCTTTTGGGCTAAGGGCCTTGCATGCTTCATTCAATCTTCTAATATGGGTATTAATCTCCTTTGGTGTAACCACACCATGTGTCCCTATCACTAAGCGGGGGGAAGATGTAGTTGCTCTAGGAGGTGTAACTGCTTGTTTCATCTGTTTGAGTTGATCATTGTTCTGAGGGCTTGAACTGAACCCAAAATCATTTAGGTCCCTTTCCTGCTGATTGGCTCTCGTTCTGCTTTTAACTACTTTTGCCATACTAGAACTTATGTATCTCAATGACAATTCCGCCTCACCCGGTAATTACTACGTCCTCCTCCCACTCCGTTGGTATTTTCAGTCTTAGATTTTAGGTCTCCTTGAAGTAAAGATTTGATAATGAGGCTATTTTAGATCACAGAATCCGTGGTCGAAGGCGGGGGACTACCACAGTCAATAATTTGTTCTTCTTATATCCAAATGGGGGGTACAGTAAATTATTGAGCAATAGTAATAAGTAATAGCAGTAGGAAGTGATGTTACCCTAAGAGGGTAAGTATATCAGCCTGAATGTTATTGACTGTATTATAAAATACTTATGACATAAATCTGGCAGTTGTTATTGTTACTCCCTCCTAGTGATTCCCCACAATATGGTTGTACGTTTTGGCTTCTTATCTGAGGAAAGCCCTTCCTCTCTCTCTCACCCCCCCCCCCCCACCACCACCTTCCCCTCCACCAAGTAGCTAAATTAAGTCTCCAATGCTTCAGGAGATGGATAGGGCAGAGCAATAGGTAATGATAATAATAAAAAGTGTTAGGTAGATATAGGTATTATATAGTGCTACTGGGAGAGAGAAAAAGAAGAAAAAAAAAAAAAAAAAAGTCTATTAAACTGACTATATGGAGATGATGTTTCTGTTGTTTCTGTTTATAAATATCTGTTAATATTCAAATCAGAATTTTTAATTTCTCAAATCCAGCGATATACGCCACAGCACTACCAACTCACTACCAACTCACACCTACTCACATCCACCAGCCAATATATATCTGACCAGCCAATATAAGTTACAAATCAGGCAGTGCCGTGTTACACCACACTACACCGTATTACCCTGAGATGCCACATGAGTGTATAAGAGCACATAAGAGCACATAAAGCATATAGGGGTACATAAGTGGTACATAAGAATATAGAAAAACACCCCATAAGAGTCTTAGAAGGAGGAGGGAACAAACCAGAACAGAAAAAGAAAAAAAAAAAAAAAAAAAAAAAAGAGAAAACATTCCAGGGAGAAACCGCACAGCCTACGGCCAGTTTTGGGCTGGGCGGTACTCTCATCGCCTCAGCGTGTCAGCATGTCAACATGTCAGCCACCATAGATCGGTATGCCGAACCACTGCTCGGGTGGCTGCTCAGGTGGCTGCGTGGATGGCTACACAGTTGACTGAGTATTTGATTACCCAGGGGGTATATAGTGCTATCATCCAGCACTGGGCAGTACCGGTGAGTATGCAACAATTATGCGTCGATTTTGGTGTTTTGTGTCGCCACTTACAGTGCTGCAATACTCAGCACGCAAGCCCGCAAGTGAACAAAAGTATTAGGTATTAGGCAAATATATTAGTGTGTAACGTACTCAACAGCACTCAACAGTACTCAACAAGCAAATGCACTAAACCCCACAATACCCAGTCACACCACCCCCACAATGCCCTCACCCCCCGCAGCTTTTCCCCCAACAAACAAATATGCAAAATGTATGCAGGGAATGTATGTAAGTATTATATGGGAGCTGGGTGTGGACAAAAAAAAAATAAAAAAAAAAAAAATACAAAAATAGGCAGATAGCTAGGTAGTTGCTAGGTAGTTGCTAAGCTAGGCCGCCACTAGATGCTGATACCGCCACTAGATACTGATACCGCCACAGGTGCTGGGTAGGCAGTAGGCAAACACCAAGCAAACACCAGGCACCAAGCACCAAACATCAGATACACGTGCTACATACAAGTAATGGCACTAAGCAGTAAATGGTAATGATAGTGGCAATGAGCTACTTAACGGCACTAGCAATATTACAGTGATAACGCCAGATAATGCCAGTGAAGCCGGTACTGCCCTACTGCTGTTATTGCTGCTCTGATGCTCTGATGCCCCCAGCCCCAGCCCCACTCAGCTCTGATATCCCCAGCTATCCCCAGCTATTAGCCGCTACACCCGCTTCACACATGCCCAGCTCACAGGCTCATGTATTAAGTGTAAGACACAGAGGTGCTGAGCCTGATCAGGACAGATAGCTGTGAGATACTCCTGTTTTTTAATGCCTGAGGAAGCGGGCTTTTGACCCGAGAAACGCGTCGCAGTATTTTGGAGTATGTGAATAAATTTCCGTTAATTTGAACTGACAGCATCGTGTCTGTTTTGGGTTGGTTGGTCCACCACCACCACCTAGATGTTTTAAACCTTTTATCATCTTTTATTCTACTGGCGCCTCTGTACACCGGTTTATCCAGCGAACCACCCTTGGTGGAAGGGTGTCATACCCTCCTTTCTTCTATCACAGAGAGCGACATCTTAATCCTGAGTGGGGACAGGCTTGTACTCCCCACCTGCCTATACAGTGGTTGCCTTTGCGGTAACCCGTGTTTGTAAGTATAATACTTACCTTCATTTATATTCCTCCTGGGTTAATACCTACTACACCATATTGGGCTCTCGGTTTGTCTCTTTTACAAAAACACATATGTATATGTACAAGTAATGGCGTGTGTGTGTGTGTGTGTGTGTGTGTGTGTGTATGTGTATATATATATATATATATATATATATATATATATATGTATACATACAGTGGGATGTGAAAGTTTGGGCAACCTTGTTAATTGTCATGATTTTCCTGTATAAATTGTTGGTTGTTACGATAAAAATGTCAGTTAAATATATCATATAGGAGTCACACACAGTGATATTTCAGAAGTGAAATGAAGTTTATTGGATTTACAGAAAGTGTGCAATGATTGTTTAAACATAATTAGACAGGTGCCTACATTTGGGCACCACAAAAAAATAAATGAAATCAATATTTAGTAGATCCTTCTTTTGCAGAAAGTACAGCCTCTAAATGCTTCCTGTAGGTTCTAGTGAGAGTCTGGATTCTGGTTGAAGGCATTTTGGACCATTCCTCTTTACATCTCTAGTGCATTCAGGTTTGATGGCTTCTGAGCATGGACAGCTTTCTTCGGAGCAGTGCTTTTCAGCGCTGCTAGATTTGGGCGCAGCTGGCGCCTCCATAGACTACAATAGGAATCACTCCTATTGCAGTGCTCAGTGAGTAACGTCGGTGCCGTCAGAAGACGGAGCCGAAGTTGCTTAAAAACATAATAATTCGGCCTCCAGCAATCGCTGGAAGCCGAATTATTTCATTCCCCCACTATCCATGTCGGCCTGGAGGGGGAATAGTAATTAAATTGGCCCGGACTTGTGCAGAAGCAGGATCAGCCATATACCGCTGTATCCTGCGCCCAAGTCTACCGGCGCCGATTTCAAATGTACTCGCTTTCTTTAACTCATCACACATATTTTCAATTATATTCAGGTCTGGGGATTAAGATGGCTGTTCCAGAACGTTGTACTTGTTCCTCTGCATGAATGCCTTAGTGGATTTTGAGCAGTGTTTAGGGTTGTTGTCTTGTTGAAAGATCCAGCCCCGGCGCAGCTTCAGCTTTGTCACTGATTCCTGGACATTGGTCTCCAGAATCTGCTGTTACTGAGTGGAATCCATGTGTCCCTCAACATTGACAAGATTCCCACTCCCTGTACTGGCCGCACAGCCCCAAAGCATGATGGAACCACTACCATATTTTACTGTAGGTAGCAGGTGTCGATCTAGGAATGCTGTGTTCTTTTTCCTCCCCTTGTTCTGCCCAAATAACTCAATTTTAGTTTCAACAGTCCACAGCATCTTATTCCAAAATGAAACTGGCTTGTCCAAATGTACTTTAGAATACCTGAAACGGCTCTGTTTATGCTGTGGTGGGCAGAGAAAAGGCTTCCTCTGCATCACTCTTGCATACAGCATCTCCTTGTGTAAAGTGTGCCGAATGGTTGAATGATGCACAGTGACTCCATCTGCAGCAAGATGATGTTGTAGGTCTTTGGTGCTGGTCTGTGGGTTGACTCTGACTGTTCTCACCATTCGTCGCTTCTGTTTATCCGAGATTTTTCTTGGTCTGCCACTTCGAGCCTTAACTTGAACTGAGCCTGTGGTCTACTATTTCCTCAATATGTTCCTAACTGTGGAAACAGACAGCTGAAATCTCTGAGACAGCTTTCTTTATGCTTCCCCTAAACCATGATGGTGAACAATCTTTGTCTTCAGGTCATTTGAGAGTTGTTTTGAGACCCCCCCCCCCCCCATGTTGCTAGTCTTCAGAGGAAATTAAAAGAGGAGGGAAACTTACAATTAACCCCCTTAACCACTTGCCGACCGCCCACTGGGCGGCTGCAAAGTGGCACCCCCAGGACCGCGTAACGCCGATCTGCAGCAGCTCCTGGGGGACTGAATTGCCGGGGATAGTGTGCATTGATGCGAGCGCATCCGCCGGCATTAGGCTCCGCCCACCCGTGACATCAACCCGCCGGCCAATTAGCAGCATCGGCAAGTTGTTAACCCCCGAATCTGCCGCAAAGCAACAGTATAATACGCTTTGTAATGTATACAAAGCTTATTATACAGGCTGCCTCCTGCCCTGGTGGTCCCAGTGATCGAGGCAGCCCCCCTGGTAAGCACACACAAACACTGGCCCCCCTGCCCCCAGATCACCCACATCACCCCTCAGACCTACCCCCCCCCCCCCCCCCCCCCGATCACCCCTTCAGACCCCTGTTTGCACCCAATCACCCCCCTAATCACCCATCAATCACTCCTGTCACTCTCTGTCAATGCTATTTTTTAGATTAGGTCCTAAACTGCCCCCTGGGGGCTCCTGATCACCCCCCCCCCACACACACACACATACACACACACACACCCTCAGATCCTCCCTTGACCTCCCCGTGTACTGTATACATCTAACCTCCCTTGTAATCACCCACTGATCACCTGTCAATCACCCATCAATCACCCCCTGTCACCACCTGTCACTGCTCCCCAATAGATCGGACCCTAATCTGTCCCTTGCGGGCACCCAATTACCCGCCCACACCCTCAGATTGCCTTCAGACCCCCTTGATCACCTCGCCAGTGCATTGCGTGCATCTATTCTCTCCTCTAATCACACCCTGATCACCTATCAATCACCCCGTCACCCCCTGTCACCACCTGTCACTGCTACCCATCAGATCAGACCCTAATCTGCCCCTTGCGGGCACCCAAATACACGCCCACACCCTAAGGTTGCCCTTACACCCCCCCCCCCCTTATCAGCTTCCCAGTGCATTATTTACATCTGTTCTCCCCTCTAATCACCCACTGATCACACATCAATCACCCCCTGTCACTACCTGTCACTGCTACTCATCATACCCATCAGATCAGACCCTCATCTGCCCCTTGCAGGCACCCAATCACCCGCCCACACCCTCAGATTGCTCTCAGACCCCCCCCCCGATCACCTCACCAGTGCATTGCTTGCATCTATTCTCCCCTCTATCACACCCTGATCACCTATCAATTACCCCGTCTCCCCCTGTCACTGCTACCCATCAGATCAGTCCCTAATCTGCCCCCTGCAGGCACCCAAACAGCCGCCCACACCCTCAGATCACCCTCATACCCGCCTGAACACCTCCCCAGTGCATTATTTACATCTGTTCTCCCCTCTAATTACCCACTGATCACCCATCAATCACCCATCAATCACCCCCTGTCACTGCTACCCCTCATACCCATCAGTTAAGACCCTCATCTGCCCCTTGCAGGCACCCAATAACATGCCCACACCCTCTGATCACCCTCAGACCCCCCCTGATCACCTCGCCAGTGCATTGCTTGCATCTATTCTCCCCTCTAATCACACCCTGATCACCTATCAATCACCCTGTCACCCCCTGTCGCCACCTGTCACTGCTACCCATCAGATCAGACCCTAATCTGCCCCTTGCGGGAACCCAAACACCTGCCCACACCCTCAGATCACCCTCAGACCCCCCTTATCACCTCCCCAGTGCATTATTTACATCTGTTCTCCCTTCTAATCACCCACTGATCACCCATCAATCACCCATCAATCACCACCTGTCACCACCTGTCACTGCTACCCATCAGATCAGACCCTAGTCTGCCCCTTGCGGGCACCCAATCACCCGCCCACACCCTCAGATCCCCTCTGATCAACTTGCCAGTGCATTGCTTGCATCTATTAGCTCCTCTAATCACACCCTGAGACACCCATCAATCCCCTCCTGTCACCACCTGTCACCCCCTAGCACACCTACCCATCAGATAAGGCCCCAATTTGCCCCGTGTGGGCTCCTGATCACTTGGCCAAACCCTCAGATCCCACTCAGACCCCCTTCCGATCACCTCCCCAGTCATTGATTGCATATATTCTCCCCTCTAACCACCCCCTGAGACACCCATCAATCACCTCCTGTCATCACCTGTCATCCCCTAGCACTCCTATCCATCAGATCAGGCCCTAATCTGCCCCCTGCGGGCTTCTGATCACCCAGCCAAACCCTCACCTGACAGAATTTTTTTTCTGATCACTGCTGGTCTCTACGACTTAATTGTGACTGAGACCAACCGTTATGCAGGGCCGGATTTCTGGGAAGGCCTCCGAGTCTGGGGCCTAGGGCGGAGACTGGGGGCCACACAGTACAGTCTCTGAATCAGCTACACACACAGATCACTCTGACCCGTCTGTCCGTGCACAGCTGCCTGCCAGATACAAACGGCACACTCTCCTTTCATTTGCTCCGTTTTAGCTGGAGCAAATAGTTACTTTGCCAGCCGCCCTCGCTCTCTCCCCTGCGCGTTATTGGACAGTGGAACCTAGAGGGAGACTGGGATGAGAAGCTGCAGTCTGCAGAATCCCCGCCCCTGCACGAGTCATCATTAGAGAAGTGCAGGGGATCCCGGAGGACTGAAAGCAGCTCGATAGGCTGTGTTGCTGCAGAGGCTCCGCCCTCATACACAAGGAAGGCAGAAGCACGTGGGGCTGAAAACTGTCCTGTCTGCATTAGGATCAGGAGGCTGGCCCACGGATTACGAAAGAGTCCCTGAGGGTCGACCTACACAATAACATCAGGAAGAATGTAAGAAAGCCTGCCTCTCTACTCTGCCCCCCAACCTCTTCCAGTACCACCAGCCACCCTCTGTCACTACTACCACCCTCTCCCAGTACCACCAGCCACCCTCTGTCACTACTGTCACCCTCTCCCAGTACTACCAGCCACCCTCTGTCACTACTGCCACCCTCTCCCAGTACTACCAGCCACCCTCTGTCACTACTGCCACCCTCTCCCAGTACCACCAGCCACCCTCTGTCACTACTGCCACCCTCTCCCAGTACCACCAGCCACTCTCTCCCAGTACCACCAGCCACCCTGTCACGGTACCAGCAGTCACCCTCTGTCACTACTGTCACCCTCTCCCAGTACCACCAGCCACCCTCTGTCACTACTGCCACCATCTCCCAGTACCACCAGCCACTCTCTCCCAGTACCACCAGCCACCCTGTCACGGTACCAGCAGTCACCCTCTGTCACTACTGCCACCCTCTCCCAGTACCACCAGCCACCCTCTGTCACTACTGCCACCCTCTCCCAGTACCACCAGCCACCCCCTGTCACTACTGTCACCCTCTCTCAGTACCACCAGCCACCCCGTCACTACTGCCATCCTCTCCCAGTACCACCAGCCACCCCCTGTCACTACTGCCACCCTCTCCCAGTACCACCAGCCACTCTCTCCCAGTACCACCAGCCACCCTGTCACGGTACCAGCAGTCACCCTCTGTCACTACTGTCACCCTCTCCCAGTACCACCAGCCACCCTCTCCCAGTACCACCAGCCACCCTGTCACGGTACCAGCAGTCACCCTCTGTCACTACTGTCACCCTCTCCCAGTACCACCAGCCACCCTCTGTCACTACTGCCACCCTCTCCCAGTACCACCAGCCACTTGTTATAATTTAAGTAGGCCTCAGTTACTTGGCCTGAGTTTTATGTAAAAGGCTTGTCCGCAGTGTATGCCTTTAAAATAAATAGAAGTTTTGTGATGCAGGCAGAGGCATCTCAGGGTCTGCGTGTAGCAGAGGATACACGCAGATACTGAGAACATGTTCCTAAAAGAAGGCCATTGGACTACTCTGACCTTAACACTACACCACAGGAACATAAAACATTGGTCATATTTACTAAACATCCACGTTCCTGCATATGGGTCAAATGCCTCATTGATTATTAATCAAGTAGGTGTGTATGATGACACCACGAGTGAGTCCACCAATAATCTGGTCTAGGGGGTGGCGAAGATGATGTCATATTTAACTCTTTCCTAGTCGGTATAAAAGGCTGAGGGAGCTACGAGAGCTCACTTCTGCTTCTTCCTTCTGCACTAGCTAGCAAGGCTGACTGGGACGACTTCTAAGCATGTTCTTCCTTTCTGTAATCTGATATAATGTATGCTGTACATAGGTAGCTTAGTGTAACGTAGTTAGGAAGAAGGTACCTGATAGACTCCAGCAGGGAGTCTAATCACGAGCTTGTAACGCAACATGAAGATTGGCATAGCTAGGATATGATGAATGTATCTATCTGTATTCCTGTTTCCTGAATAAATAACGTAAACATTGAAGAAGCCTGAGAAAGTCTATATCCTGTTTGCGGTGTGGAGAGTCAAGTGATCTCACAGTCTGTGAGACGATGGTGTCGAAGCAAGGTGATTAGAACAGTTTATAACAGTGGTGCCGAAACCCTCTCCCAGTACCACCAGCCACCCTGTCACGGTACCAGCAGTCACCCTCTGTCACCCTCTACCAGTACCACCAGCCACCCTCTGTCACTACTGCCACCCTCTCCCAGTACCACCAGCCACCCCCTGTCACTACTGCCACCCTCTCCCAGTACCACCAGCCATCCCCTGTCACTACTGCCACCCTCTCCCAGTACCACCAGCCACCCCCTGTCACTACTGCCACCCTCTCCCAGTACCACCAGCCACTCTTTCCCAGTACCACCAGCCACCCTGTCACAGTACCAGCAGTCACCCTCTGTCACTACTGTCACCCTCTCCCAGTACCACCAGCCACCCTCTGTCACTACTGCCACCCTGTCCCAGTACCACCAGCCACCCTCTCCCAGTACCGCCAGCCACCCTGTCACGGTACCAGCAGTCACACTCTGTCACTACTGTCACCCTCTCCCAGTACCACCAGCCACCCTCTGTCACTACTGCCACCTCTCCCAGTACCACCAGCCAACCTCTCCCAGTACCACCAGCCACCCTGTCACGGTACCAGCAGTCACCCTCTGTCACTACTGTCACCCTCTCCCAGTACCACCAGCCACCCTCTGTCACTACTGCCACCCTCTCCCAGTACCACCAGCCACCCTCTCCCAGTACCACCAGCCACCCTGTCACGGTACCAGCAGTAACACTCTGTCACTACTTTTACCCTCTCCCAGTACCACCAGCCACCCTCTGTCACTACTGCCACCCTCTCCCAGTACCACCAGCCACCCTTTCCCAGTACCACCAGCCACCCTGTCACGGTACCAGCAGTCACCCTCAGTCACTACTGTCACCCTCTCCCAGTACCACCAGCCACTCTCTGTCACTACTGCCACCCTCTCCAGGAACTACCAGCCACTCTCTCCCAGTACCACCAGCCACCCTGTCACGGTACCAGCAGTCACCCTCTGTCACTACTGTCACCCTCTCCCAGTACCACCAGCCACCCTCTGTCACTACTGCCACCCTCTCCCAGTACCACCAGCCACCCTGTCACAGTACCAACAGCCACCCTCTGTCACTACTGCCACCCTCTCCCAGTACCACCAGTCACCCTCTGTCACTACTGCCTCCTTCTCCCAGTACCACCAGCCACCCTCTGTCACTACTGCCACCCTCTCCCAGTACCACCAGCCACCCTGTCACAGTACCAGCAGTCACCCTCTGTCACTACTGCCACCCTCTCCCAGCACCACCAGCCACCCTCTCCCAGTACCACCAGCCACCCTGTCACGGTACCAGCAGTCACCCTCTGTCACTACTGCCATCCTCTCCCAGTACCACCAGCCACCCTCTCCCAGTACCACCAGCCACCCTGTCACGGTACTAGCAGTCACCCTCTGTCACTACTGTCACCCTCTCCCAGTACCACCAGCCACCCTCTGTCATTACTGCCATCCTCTCCCAGTACCACCAGCCACCCTCTCCCAGTACCACCAGCCACCCTGTCACGGTACCAGCAGTCACCCTCTGTCACTACTGCCACCCTCTCCCAGTACCACCAGCCACCCTCTGTCACTACTGCCACCCTCTCCCAGTACCACCAGCCACCCTGTCACAGTACCAGCAGTCACCCCCTGTCACTACTGCCACCCTCTCCCAGTACCACCAGTCACCCTCTGTCACTACTGCCTCCTTCTCCCAGTACCACCAGCCACCCTCTGTCAATACTGCCACCCTCTCCCAGTACCACTAGCCACCCTCTGTCACTACTGCCACCCTCTCCCAGTACCACCAGCCACCCTGTCACGGTACCAGCAGTCACCCTCTGTCACCCTCTCCCAGTACCACCAGCCACCCTCTGTCACTACTGCCACCCTCTCCCAGTACCACCAGCCACCCCCTGTCACTACTGCCACCCTCTCCCAGTACCACCAGCCATCCCCTGTCACTACTGCCACCCTCTCCCAGTACCACCAGCCACCCCCTGTCACTACTGCCACCCTCTCCCAGTACCACCAGCCACTCTTTCCCAGTACCACCAGCCACCCTGTCACAGTACCAGCAGTCACCCTCTGTCACTACTGTCACCCTCTCCCAGTACCACCAGCCACCCTCTGTCACTACTGCCACCCTCTCCCAGTACCACCAGCCACCCTCTCCCAGTACCGCCAGCCACCCTGTCACGGTACCAGCAGTCACACTCTGTCACTACTGTCACCCTCTCCCAGTACCACCAGCCACCCTCTGTCACTACTGCCACCTCTCCCAGTACCACCAGCCAACCTCTCCCAGTACCACCAGCCACCCTGTCACGGTACCAGCAGTCACCCTCTGTCACTACTGTCACCCTCTCCCAGTACCACCAGCCACCCTCTGTCACTACTGCCACCCTCTCCCAGTACCACCAGCCACCCTCTCCCAGTACCACCAGCCACCCTGTCACGGTACCAGCAGTAACACTCTGTCACTACTGTCACCCTCTCCCAGTACCACCAGCCACCCTCTGTCACTACTGCCACCCTCTCCCAGTACCACCAGCCACCCTTTCCCAGTACCACCAGCCACCCTGTCACGGTACCAGCAGTCACCCTCAGTCACTACTGTCACCCTCTCCCAGTACCACCAGCCACTCTCTGTCACTACTGCCACCCTCTCCAGGAACTACCAGCCACTCTCTCCCAGTACCACCAGCCACCCTGTCACGGTACCAGCAGTCACCCTCTGTCACTACTGTCACCCTCTCCCAGTACCACCAGCCACCCTCTGTCACTACTGCCACCCTCTCCCAGTACCACCAGCCACCCTGTCACAGTACCAACAGCCACCCTCTGTCACTACTGCCACCCTCTCCCAGTACCACCAGTCACCCTCTGTCACTACTGCCTCCTTCTCCCAGTACCACCAGCCACCCTCTGTCACTACTGCCACCCTCTCCCAGTACCACCAGCCACCCTGTCACAGTACCAGCAGTCACCCTCTGTCACTACTGCCACCCTCTCCCAGCACCACCAGCCACCCTCTCCCAGTACCACCAGCCACCCTGTCACGGTACCAGCAGTCACCCTCTGTCACTACTGCCATCCTCTCCCAGTACCACCAGCCACCCTCTCCCAGTACCACCAGCCACCCTGTCACGGTACTAGCAGTCACCCTCTGTCACTACTGTCACCCTCTCCCAGTACCACCAGCCACCCTCTGTCATTACTGCCATCCTCTCCCAGTACCACCAGCCACCCTCTCCCAGTACCACCAGCCACCCTGTCACGGTACCAGCAGTCACCCTCTGTCACTACTGCCACCCTCTCCCAGTACCACCAGCCACCCTCTGTCACTACTGCCACCCTCTCCCAGTACCACCAGCCACCCTGTCACAGTACCAGCAGTCACCCCCTGTCACTACTGCCACCCTCTCCCAGTACCACCAGTCACCCTCTGTCACTACTGCCTCCTTCTCCCAGTACCACCAGCCACCCTCTGTCAATACTGCCACCCTCTCCCAGTACCACTAGCCACCCTCTGTCACTACTGCCACCCTCTCCCAGTACCACCAGCCACCCTGTCACGGTACCAGCAGTCACCCTCTGTCACCCTCTCCCAGTACCACCAGCCACCCTCTGTCACTACTGCCACCCTCTCCCAGTACCACCAGCCACCCCCTGTCACTACTGCCACCCTCTCCCAGTACCACCAGCCATCCCCTGTCACTACTGCCACCCTCTCCCAGTACCACCAGCCACCCCCTGTCACTACTGCCACCCTCTCCCAGTACCACCAGCCACTCTTTCCCAGTACCACCAGCCACCCTGTCACAGTACCAGCAGTCACCCTCTGTCACTACTGTCACCCTCTCCCAGTACCACCAGCCACCCTCTGTCACTACTGCCACCCTCTCCCAGTACCACCAGCCACCCTCTCCCAGTACCGCCAGCCACCCTGTCACGGTACCAGCAGTCACACTCTGTCACTACTGTCACCCTCTCCCAGTACCACCAGCCACCCTCTGTCACTACTGCCACCTCTCCCAGTACCACCAGCCAACCTCTCCCAGTACCACCAGCCACCCTGTCACGGTACCAGCAGTCACCCTCTGTCACTACTGTCACCCTCTCCCAGTACCACCAGCCACCCTCTGTCACTACTGCCACCCTCTCCCAGTACCACCAGCCACCCTCTCCCAGTACCACCAGCCACCCTGTCACGGTACCAGCAGTAACACTCTGTCACTACTGTCACCCTCTCTCAGTACCACCAGCCACCCTCTGTCACTACTGCCACCCTCTCCCAGTACCACCAGCCACCCTTTCCCAGTACCACCAGCCACCCTGTCACGGTACCAGCAGTCACCCTCAGTCACTAATGTCACCCTCTCCCAGTACCACCAGCCACTCTCTGTCACTACTGCCACCCTCTCCAGGAACTACCAGCCACTCTCTCCCAGTACCACCAACCACCCTGTCACGGTACCAGCAGTCACCCTCTGTCACTACTGTCACCCTCTCCCAGTACCACCAGCCACCCTCTGTCACTACTGCCTCCTTCTCCCAGTACCACCAGCCACCCTCTGTCACTACTGCCACCCTCTCCCAGTACCACCAGCCACCCTGTCACAGTACCAGCAGTCACCCTCTGTCACTACTGCCACCCTCTCCCAGCACCACCAGCCACCCTCTCCCAGTACCACCAGCCACCCTGTCACGGTACCAGCAGTCACCCTCTGTCACTACTGCCATCCTCTCCCAGTACCACCAGCCACCCTCTCCCAGTACCACCAGCCACCCTGTCACGGTACTAGCAGTCACCCTCTGTCACTACTGTCACCCTCTCCCAGTACCACCAGCCACCCTCTGTCATTACTGCCATCCTCTCCCAGTACCACCAGCCACCCTCTCCCAGTACCACCAGCCACCCTGTCACGGTACCAGCAGTCACCCTCTGTCACTACTGCCACCCTCTCCCAGTACCACCAGCCACCCTCTGTCACTACTGCCACCCTCTCCCAGTACCACCAGCCACCCTGTCACAGTACCAGCAGTCACCCCCTGTCACTACTGCCACCCTCTCCCAGTACCACCAGTCACCCTCTGTCACTACTGCCTCCTTCTCCCAGTACCACCAGCCACCCTCTGTCAATACTGCCACCCTCTCCCAGTACCACTAGCCACCCTCTGTCACTATTGCCACCCTCTCCCAGTACCACCAGCCACCCTGTCACGGTACCAGCAGTCACCCTCTGTCACCCTCTCCCAGTACCACCAGCCACCCTCTGTCACTACTGCCACCCTCTCCCAGTACCACCAGCCACCCCCTGTCACTACTGCCACCCTCTCCCAGTACCACCAGCCATCCCCTGTCACTACTGCCACCCTCTCCCAGTACCACCAGCCACCCCCTGTCACTACTGCCACCCTCTCCCAGTACCACCAGCCACTATTTCCCAGTACCACCAGCCACCCTGTCACAGTACCAGCAGTCACCCTCTGTCACTACTGTCACCCTCTCCCAGTACCACCAGCCACCCTCTGTCACTACTGCCACCCTCTCCCAGTACCACCAGCCACCCTCTCCCAGTACCGCCAGCCACCCTGTCACGGTACCAGCAGTCACACTCTGTCACTACTGTCACCCTCTCCCAGTACCACCAGCCACCCTCTGTCACTACTGCCACCTCTCCCAGTACCACCAGCCAACCTCTCCCAGTACCACCAGCCACCCTGTCACGGTACCAGCAGTCACCCTCTGTCACTACTGTCACCCTCTCCCAGTACCACCAGCCACCCTCTGTCACTACTGCCACCCTCTCCCAGTACCACCAGCCACCCTCTCCCAGTACCACCAGCCACCCTGTCACGGTACCAGCAGTAACACTCTGTCACTACTGTCACCCTCTCCCAGTACCACCAGCCACCCTCTGTCACTACTGCCACCCTCTCCCAGTACCACCAGCCACCCTTTCCCAGTACCACCAGCCACCCTGTCACGGTACCAGCAGTCACCCTCAGTCACTACTGTCACCCTCTCCCAGTACCACCAGCCACTCTCTGTCACTACTGCCACCCTCTCCAGGAACTACCAGCCACTCTCTCCCAGTACCACCAGCCACCCTGTCACGGTACCAGCAGTCACCCTCTGTCACTACTGTCACCCTCTCCCAGTACCACCAGCCACCCTCTGTCACTACTGCCACCCTCTCCCAGTACCACCAGCCACCCTGTCACAGTACCAACAGCCACCCTCTGTCACTACTGCCACCCTCTCCCAGTACCACCAGTCACCCTCTGTCACTACTGCCTCCTTCTCCCAGTACCACCAGCCACCCTCGGTCACTACTGCCACCCTCTCCCAGTACCACCAGCCACCCTGTCACAGTACCAGCAGTCACCCTCTGTCACTACTGCCACCCTCTCCCAGCACCACCAGCCACCCTCTCCCAGTACCACCAGCCACCCTGTCACGGTACCAGCAGTCACCCTCTGTCACTACTGCCATCCTCTCCCAGTACCACCAGCCACCCTCTCCCAGTACCACCAGCCACCCTGTCACGGTACTAGCAGTCACCCTCTGTCACTACTGTCACCCTCTCCCAGTACCACCAGCCACCCTCTGTCATTACTGCCATCCTCTCCCAGTACCACCAGCCACCCTCTCCCAGTACCACCAGCCACCCTGTCACGGTACCAGCAGTCACCCTCTGTCACTACTGCCACCCTCTCCCAGTACCACCAGCCACCCTCTGTCACTACTGCCACCCTCTCCCAGTACCACCAGCCACCCTGTCACAGTACCAGCAGTCACCCCCTGTCACTACTGCCACCCTCTCCCAGTACCACCAGTCACCCTCTGTCACTACTGCCTCCTTCTCCCAGTACCACCAGCCACCCTCTGTCAATACTGCCACCCTCTCCCAGTACCACTAGCCACCCTCTGTCACTACTGCCACCCTCTCCCAGTACCACCAGCCACCCTGTCACGGTACCAGCAGTCACCCCCTGTCACTACTGCCACCCTCTTCCAGTACCACCAGCAACCCTTTGTCACTACTGCCACCCTCTCCCAGTACCACCAGCCACCCTTTCCCAGTACCACCAGCCACCCTGTCACGGTACCAGCAGTCACCCTCAGTCACTACTGTCACCCTCTCCCAGTACCACCAGCCACTCTCTGTCACTACTGCCACCCTCTCCAGGAACTACCAGCCACTCTCTCCCAGTACCACCAACCACCCTGTCACGGTACCAGCAGTCACCCTCTGTCACTACTGTCACCCTCTCCCAGTACCACCAGCCACCCTCTGTCACTACTGCCACCCTCTCCCAGTACCACCAGCCACCCTGTCACAGTACCAACAGCCACCCTCTGTCACTACTGCCACCCTCTCCCAGTACCACCAGTCACCCTCTGTCACTACTGCCTCCTTCTCCCAGTACCACCAGCCACCCTCTGTCACTACTGCCACCCTCTCCCAGTACCACCAGCCACCCTGTCACAGTACCAGCAGTCACCCTCTGTCACTACTGCCACCCTCTCCCAGCACCACCAGCCACCCTCTCCCAGTACCACCAGCCACCCTGTAAAGGTACCAGCAGTCACCCTCTGTCACTACTGCCATCCTCTCCCAGTACCACCAGCCACCCTCTCCCAGTACCACCAGCCACCCTGTCACGGTACTAGCAGTCACCCTCTGTCACTACTGTCACCCTCTCCCAGTACCACCAGCCACCCTCTGTCATTACTGCCATCCTCTCCCAGTACCACCAGCCACCCTCTCCCAGTACCACCAGCCACCCTGTCACGGTACCAGCAGTCACCCTCTGTCACTACTGCCACCCTCTCCCAGTACCACCAGCCACCCTCTGTCACTACTGCCACCCTCTCCCAGTACCACCAGCCACCCTGTCACAGTACCAGCAGTCACCCCCTGTCACTACTGCCACCCTCTCCCAGTACCACCAGTCACCCTCTGTCACTACTGCCTCCTTCTCCCAGTACCACCAGCCACCCTCTGTCAATACTGCCACCCTCTCCCAGTACCACTAGCCACCCTCTGTCACTATTGCCACCCTCTCCCAGTACCACCAGCCACCCTGTCACGGTACCAGCAGTCACCCTCTGTCACCCTCTCCCAGTACCACCAGCCACCCTCTGTCACTACTGCCACCCTCTCCCAGTACCACCAGCCACCCCCTGTCACTACTGCCACCCTCTCCCAGTACCACCAGCCATCCCCTGTCACTACTGCCACCCTCTCCCAGTACCACCAGCCACCCCCTGTCACTACTGCCACCCTCTCCCAGTACCACCAGCCACTCTTTCCCAGTACCACCAGCCACCCTGTCACAGTACCAGCAGTCACCCTCTGTCACTACTGTCACCCTCTCCCAGTACCACCAGCCACCCTCTGTCACTACTGCCACCCTCTCCCAGTACCACCAGCCACCCTCTCCCAGTACCGCCAGCCACCCTGTCACGGTACCAGCAGTCACACTCTGTCACTACTGTCACCCTCTCCCAGTACCACCAGCCACCCTCTGTCACTACTGCCACCTCTCCCAGTACCACCAGCCAACCTCTCCCAGTACCACCAGCCACCCTGTCACGGTACCAGCAGTCACCCTCTGTCACTACTGTCACCCTCTCCCAGTACCACCAGCCACCCTCTGTCACTACTGCCACCCTCTCCCAGTACCACCAGCCACCCTCTCCCAGTACCACCAGCCACCCTGTCACGGTACCAGCAGTAACACTCTGTCACTACTGTCACCCTCTCCCAGTACCACCAGCCACCCTCTGTCACTACTGCCACCCTCTCCCAGTACCACCAGCCACCCTTTCCCAGTACCACCAGCCACCCTGTCACGGTACCAGCAGTCACCCTCAGTCACTACTGTCACCCTCTCCCAGTACCACCAGCCACTCTCTGTCACTACTGCCACCCTCTCCAGGAACTACCAGCCACTCTCTCCCAGTACCACCAGCCACCCTGTCACGGTACCAGCAGTCACCCTCTGTCACTACTGTCACCCTCTCCCAGTACCACCAGCCACCCTCTGTCACTACTGCCACCCTCTCCCAGTACCACCAGCCACCCTGTCACAGTACCAACAGCCACCCTCTGTCACTACTGCCACCCTCTCCCAGTACCACCAGTCACCCTCTGTCACTACTGCCTCCTTCTCCCAGTACCACCAGCCACCCTCTGTCACTACTGCCACCCTCTCCCAGTACCACCAGCCACCCTGTCACAGTACCAGCAGTCACCCTCTGTCACTACTGCCACCCTCTCCCAGCACCACCAGCCACCCTCTCCCAGTACCACCAGCCACCCTGTCACGGTACCAGCAGTCACCCTCTGTCACTACTGCCATCCTCTCCCAGTACCACCAGCCACCCTCTCCCAGTACCACCAGCCACCCTGTCACGGTACTAGCAGTCACCCTCTGTCACTACTGTCACCCTCTCCCAGTACCACCAGCCACCCTCTGTCATTACTGCCATCCTCTCCCAGTACCACCAGCCACCCTCTCCCAGTACCACCAGCCACCCTGTCACGGTACCAGCAGTCACCCTCTGTCACTACTGCCACCCTCTCCCAGTACCACCAGCCACCCTGTCACAGTACCAGCAGTCACCCCCTGTCACTACTGCCACCCTCTCCCAGTACCACCAGTCACCCTCTGTCACTACTGCCTCCTTCTCCCAGTACCACCAGCCACCCTCTGTCAATACTGCCACCCTCTCCCAGTACCACTAGCCACCCTCTGTCACTACTGCCACCCTCTCCCAGTACCACCAGCCACCCTGTCACGGTACCAGCAGTCACCCCCTGTCACTACTGCCACCCTCTTCCAGTACCACCAGCAACCCTTTGTCACTACTGCCACCCTCTCCCAGTACAACCAGCCACCCTCTGTCACTACTGCCACTCTCTACCAGCACCACCAGCCACCCTGTTGCTATTGACACTCTACCACTCTCAGCCACCCGCTGCTGCTGCTACCACCCTATGCACCAATGTCACACAAAACACATTAACTGGCTCCCCCTAAAAATGGTCTTGGAGATATGACTCTGGTAGGGATTAGATTGTGAGCTCCTCAGTGACAAGAATATTTGTATATTCTGTAAAATCACTGTGGAAGATGTCAGTGCTATATAAATACAAAGTAAAAAATCTGTATACTGTATGAGTAATATCTGTCTATCTTTGGTAATGATATCTGCCACCAATTGAAAATATACACATGTTATTGACATTTGCTTGCCTCCTGTATCTGCCCCTTCCTTTGTGCTACATCCCTATCAAACTTTTTCAGGATAGTGCTTGAAGTTTGGGGAGCAAGTGCTGTATAGACATGCTGTATGGCTTGGCTATCATCGAGCAGTGTACACTTCTTAGCTGAGAGGGACAACATTGCAGAGTGAGGATGAGCTATGTTCTTTGGCTTTCTAAGAAAACAGTGTACTTGTTTGTACTCCTTCAGCAGTCAGTAGCAAAGTTAATGATGCTTTTTTTCTAGTAGTTTATCTTAATTCATTTTCAGTTTTGTGTGATCTGGAAAAAATGATTGGGGGGGGGGGGGCGGCTTTTGAGTCTGGACCTTGGGTGGTGAAAAGTACAAATCCGGCCCTGCCGTTATGCCACACAATACGCAACCGCCAATCCAAGAAGCTACCATGCACAGCCTTTTCGGTGGAAACCACTCCAAGTTTTCGAACGTAACATTTTTTGGGGCCTTCTCCTTAACATGGGTCTACAAAGATATTTCTCCCACCCAGCATGGGTATGTGTAAAAATACACCCTAAAACACATTATACTACTTCTCCTGAGTACGGCGATACCACATGTGCAACAGTTTTTTGCAGCCTAGGTGCGCTAAGGGGCCCAACGTCCTATGAGTACCTTTAGGGTTAGAGATAGGTAGAGGGAGGGATCTGTTTGAGAGTAGGGTTAGGTTTAGTAGTAATAATACAAACTCTAACTCCATTTTTTCTATCACCTGAATCAGTAACACTAAAATACCATATGATTCATGGAAAGGTGTTATATTGGACTTAAAAAATCAGCCACTAAAATTTTTCTGAAACAAAAAGATATGATTAAGATTACATCTAAAGTTTTGTACCGTTTAATTAATACTTTACATGTGTTTTTACAGTAACATGTTATTTGTTAGTTTCTGCTAATTGTCAGACAGAAAACACGATTAAACATAAACTACCGTATGTGTCTCTGGAATAATAACAATAGTTAAAAATGAAATTTAAACAAAGTGATCATTCAAAACAAAATTTATTTGGAAGCCGATATTTTTATACTTATTATTGTAAAATAAGGAATTCGGCTGTATCCTGCACGCTTTTTTCATAGCAACTCTATTTCATGCAAGCATTTCTGTATCCATGTGCACACATTTTCTTCTGGTCCCTGTATCCTTAGCTGCTGCACCAGACTATTGTGGGGAAAAATGTCAAAAGTTGTTATAAAATCCAGATATACTACATGTATTGCTTTCTCAAGATCTAAATTAGCATCGACCACTTGAGTATGTCAGTGAGACAAGACCTCTCATGATGTTGATGAACTGAAATGAGATTATTTTGTGCTAAATAATCTTGTATAGCATCCCTTAGCATACCTTCATACCCTTTACACACAACTGATGTTATACTTACAGATCTTTAGTTCTGCTGACAAAAGCTTTCCACAATAACATGTGAGGCTCTGTAATATTTTATGGCAAAACATCTGAATCCTTCAATGTAAATCAAAGTGTTAGGCAAGGTTGCGTGCTAGCGTCCGCGCTCTTTGGAAACTTGTTCTCAGCACTGCTACTGGTAGCCTTCAAAAATTGTGATGTTGGAGTCCATCTGCACTCCAGAAAAGATGGAAAGCTCTTCACCATCTGTCTCCTAAAGTCAACAACCAAACGTCAGGTCGCCAGAGAACTCTTACAGTGGGATGTGAAAGTTTGGGCAACCTTGTTAATCATCATGATTTTCCTGTATAAATCGTTGGTTGTTACGATACAAAGTTTCAGTCAAATATGTCATATAGGAGACACACACAGTAATGTTTGAGAAGTGAAATGAAGTTCATTGGATTTACAGAACGTGTTCAATAATTTTTTAAACACAATTAGGCAGGTGCATGAATTTGGGCACCACAAAAAATAAATAAAATCAATATTTAGTAGATCCTCCTTTTGCAGAAATTACAGCTTCTAAACGCTTCCTGTAGGTTCCAATGAGAGTCAGGATTCCAGTTGAAGGTATTTTGGACCATTCTTCTTTACAAAACATCTCTAGTTCATTCAAGTTTGATGGCTTCCCAGCATGGACAACTCTCTTTAACTCGCACCACAGATTTTCAATTATATTCAGGTCGAGGGACTGAGATGGCCATTCCACAACATTGTACTTGTTCCTCTGCATGTATGCCTTAGTGGATTTTGAGCAGTGTTTAGGGTCATTGTCTTGTTGAAAGATCAAACCCCGGCGCAGCTTCAGCTTTGTCACTGATTCCTGGACATTGGTCTCCAGAATCTGCTGATACTGAGTGGAATCCATGTGTCCCTCAAATTTGATTCAGACCCAGTCCCTGTACTGGCCGCACAGCCCCACAGCATGATGGAACCACCACCATATTTTACTGTAGGAAGCAGGTGTTTTTCTTGGAATGCTGTGTTTTTTTTCCTCCATGCATAACGCCACTTGTTTTGCCCAAATAACTCAATTTCAGTTTTATCAGTCCACAGCACCTTATTCCAAGATGAAGCTGGCTTGTCCAAATGTGCTTTAGTATATCTCAAGCGGCTCTGTTTGTGCTGTGGGTGGAGAAAAGGCTTCCTCTGCATCACTCTCATATACAGCATCTCCTTGTGTAAGGTGCACCGAATGTTTAAACGATGCACAGTGACCCCATCTGTAGCAAGATGATGTTGTAGGTCTTTGGTGCTGGTCTGTGGGATGAGTTTCACTGTTCTCACCATTCGTTGCTTCTGTTTATCTGAGATTTTTCGTGGTCTGCCACTTCAAGCCTTAACTTGAACTGAGCCTGTGGTCTACTACAGGGAGTGTAGAATTATTAGGCAAGTGGTATTTTTGAGGAAACATTTTATTACTGAACAACAACCATGTTCTCAATGAACCCAAAAAACTCATTAATATCAAAGCTGAATATTTTTGAAAGTAGTTTTTAGTTTGTTTTTAAGCTATTTTAGGGGGATATCTGTGTGTGCAGGTGACTATTACTGTGCATAATTATTAGGCAACTTAACAAAAAACAAATATATACCCATTTCAATTATTTATTTTTACCAGTGAAACCAATATAACATCTCAACATTCACAAATATACATTTCTGACATTCAAAAACAAAACAAAAACAAATCAGTGACCAATATAGCCACCTTTCTTTGCAAGGACACTCAAAAGCCTGCCATCCATGGATTCTGTCAGTGTTTTGATCTGTTCACCATCAACATTGCGTGCAGCAGCAACCACAGCCTCCCAGACACTGTTCAGAGAGGTGTACTGTTTTCCCTCCTTGTAAATCTCACATTTTATGATGGACCACAGGTTCTCAATGGGGTTCAGATCAGGTGAACAAGGAGGCCATGTCATTAGTTTTTCTTCTTTTACACCCTTTCTTGCCAGCCACGCTGTGGAGTACTTGGACGCGTGTGATGGAGCATTGTCCTGCATGAAAATCAAGTTTTTCTTGAAGGATGCAGACTTCTTCCTGTACCACTGCTTGAAAAAGGTGTCTTCCAGAAACTGGCAGTAGGACTGGGAGTTGAGCTTGATTCCATCCTCAACCCAAAAAGGCCCCACAAGCTCATCTTTGATGATACCAGCCCAAACCAGTAGTCCACCTCCACCTTTCTGGCATCTGAGTCGGACTGGAGCTCTCTGCCCTTTACCAATCCAGCCACTGGCCCATCCATCTGGCCCATCAAGACTCACTCTCATTTCATCAGTCCATAAAACCTTAGAAAAATCAGTCTTGAGATATTTCTTGGCCCAGTCTTGACGTTTCAGCTTGTGTGTCTTGTTCAGTGGTGGTCGTCTTTCAGCCTTTCTTACCTTGGCCATGTCTCTGAGTATTGCACACCTTGTGCTTTTGGGCACTCCAGTGATGTTGCAGCTCTGAAATATGGCCAAACTGGTGGCAAGTGGCATCTTGGCAGCTGCACGCTTGACTTTTCTCAGTTAATGGGCAGTTATTTTGCGCCTTGGTTTTTCCACACGCTTCTTGCGACCTTGTTGACTATTTTGAATAAAACGCTAGATTGTTCGATGATCACGCTTCAGAAGCTTTGCAATTTTAAGAGTGCTGCATCCCTTTGCAAGATATCTCATTATTTTTTACTTTTCTGAGCCTGTCAAGTCCTTCTTTTGTCCCATTTTGCCAAAGGAAAGGAAGTTGCCTAATAATTATGCACACCTGATATAGGGTGTTGATGTAATTAGACCACACCCCTTCTCCTTACAGAGATGCACATCACCTAATATGCTTAATTGGTAGTAGGCTTTCGAGCCTGTACAGCTTGGAGTAAGACAACATGCATAAAGAGGATGATGTGGTCAAAATACTAATTTGCCTAATAATTCTGCACTCCCTGTTTTTCCTCAATACTCTTTCTCATAATTGGATTCACCTGTGTATGTAGGTCAGGGGTCACTGAGCTTACCAAGCCAATTTGAGTTCCAATAATTAGTTCTAAAGGTTTTGGAATCAATAAAATGACAACAGTGCCCAATTTATGCATCTGTCTAATTTTATGTAAACAATTATTGCGCACTTTCTGTAAATCCAATAAACTTAATTCCACTTCTCAAATATCACTGTGTGTGTCTCCTACACTATGTATTACACTGACATTTTTTATCATAACAACCAATGATTTATACAGGAAAATCATGAAGATTAACAAGGTTGCTCACTTTCGCATCCTACTGTATATGCAGATGATACTGCACTTGTCGCAAACTCAGAAGAGGAGCTGCAGGAACTTATTACAAGATTTGGACGTGCCCGGCAACTATTTTCTATAAGTGTCAACACTAGAAAGACCATTGTTAAGGTTCAAGGAACAGACCAGCAGCCCAACATCATGCTGGGCGGTGCTACTTTTGAAGATGTTGATCATTTTTATCTTGGCTCCACAACAACATCTGCACTATCTAATAGCAAAGAAATAGACTCTCGTATCAGCAAGGCATCAACAACTTTTGGGAAGCTCCAAGCTTGCGTTTAGAGAAATCAAAAACTTACCATTACCACCAAAGTCTTTGAGTACTAGACTTACTTCCTGAGCATTCTTTTGTACGCATCGGAGACATGGACAACATATGCCAAACAAGAACACCTACTAAATGCTTTCCACATGCACTGCCTAAGATCTATTTTGGGAGTCAAGTGGAAGGACAAAATGAGCAATGAGGCTGTTCTCTCAAAGATACACTGTACCAGTATCATGGCAATCCTCAGACAGAGAAGACTGCTGGCTGGGTCACATATATAGAATGGACCCGGAAACATTACCTCGACAAGTTCTGTTGGGTCAAATTGCACATGCAAAAAGACCAGTGGGTTGACCTATGCTTCGATTCAAAGACTCTTGCAAACATGAAATGGGTTGCTTTGGCATTAATACTGGAGGATTGGAAAGATGTGCTGAAATTAGATCCTTATGGCATCAAGACCTAAGTATCGGCACTAAAAGATACAACAAAGTCTGGCTTGAAAATCTAAAGCAGAAAAGACTTTGCATCACTTCGGCCACCCTAACCGATTCACATTTTATCTGCGACAAATGTGGCAAAGAAAGCCGTGCTGCTATCGGCTTATTTAGCCACAAGTGAAAATGTGGCAACATTAAGGCCCGGTTCACACTTGCGGTTTTGCAAAAACCGCACCGGATGTCCGGACCGCACCGGAGCCGGATCGGACCTGAACCGTACGGTTCCTGTCCGGATCCGGTCCGGTTGCATACGGTTTCCGTGCGGTATGAACACGGTTGCGGTCCGGATCCGGATTCTTAAAGAGATAACAACCTGTATAAAAACAAAAAAAAATGTTGGGGTCTGGGAGGTCAGCAGAAGGGGGACCTGTGGAATCAGGCCCTCCGCTGTTTAGCACTCACCTCCACCTCCAACATGCTGCCAACATCTCCAGCTCGTGCTGCTCCACTCCAAAATGGTTGCCCATGTGTCCCCGATACAATATCGCCGCAACAATCCTTATAGGAAGTGGGGTAGAACATCCGGATTTTTTGCCAGTGTGTTGTGCGCTCTCCGGTTCTCATTGGTTTCCATTGGCCGGATGGTGCAGTCCGGCTCCGCCCCGGATACGGCTGCCGGAGGAGCCGGACCAAAAAATAGCGCATGTTGGAACGGACACCGGAGTCCGGATCCGGTCCGGCTCCGGTCCGGACGAAACGGACACATGTGAACCCTGGCATAGACTTACATTGCTATGCCGTGCGTCCGTTTCGTCCGGCCAGCATGCGGTGCGGCTCCGGCACGGCTATTCCGGATAGCCACCGCTAATGTGAACCGGGCCTTACAGATGATACCCACAGACGTAGCAGCAATCATCTGAAAAAGATAGAAAAAGGAAGGTCCGCACCGATGTCTCCACAATCAATGTAATATTTATTCAGGACATATACAGTAACAGAAGGTAGCACTTGACTAACATGTTTTCGGACCTTAGGTCCTTAATCATGGACTATGATTAAGGACCTAAGGTCCGAAACATGTTAGTCAAGTGCTACCTTCTGTTACTGGATATGTCCTGAATAAATATTACATTGATTGTGGAGACATCGGTGTGGACCTTCCTTTTCTACCTTGCTACATTGGGCCTGGCTGCCTGTGGTCCTGCACGGTCCCACATGGTACAGTGGAGCGGTACTTTCTGTTGCTAATCTGAAAAAGATGTGGTGGCCAATGATGATTCCCGTTACACAGAACTGATGTTATACTTACAGATTTATAGTTTCCTGATTTTTTTCCTTCAAAACATCAGCTGTACACCAGTCATAGACCAGGTAGAAAGAGAATCACAGAAAATAAGCTAAAGTGGCCTCTCAATAACTGAACACAACTCTCTTAACCATTTAAGGACCAGGCTCCTTTTCCCTGATCTTTGCTGCGTGGGCTCTCCAGCCCACAGCACAGATCAGGTTTGCTGCAGGGCAACCAGACTTCCCCCTTTTTTCCCCACTAGGGGGATGTCCTGCTGGGGGGGGGGTCTGATCGCCGCCGGCTACATGTTTTTAGCGGGGGCTTCTCAAAGCCCCCCTCCGCTGCGATATCCTGAGCTCCCTCTCCTTCCCTCCCTCTCCTGTAGGCTATGGGCGGCACAGGATGGATATCCGTCCTGCGCCGCTTCTAATAGGCTTCAGCCTATCAGACTGCGGCAATCCCTGGCCAATCAGAGGCCGGGGATCGCCGATCTCCTTTACGGCGCTGCTGCGCAGCAGCGCCGTATTGATGTAAACACAGGGGATTTCTTCCCCGCGTGTTTACAACTAGCCTGCGAGCCGCGATCGGAGGCTCGAAGGCTGTTCACGGAGGCACCCTCCATGAACTGACATGGAACGGCTCCATGGTAACACCACTTTGACCTGCCAACGCCTATCGGCGTTAGGCGGTCGTTAAGTGGTTAATACCCAGGTATATGCCATCTTTATCCTTATCTTAACCACTTGCCTTCCCTTGCAACACATATGTACACCCCATAAAATTTCACTTTGCATCGCAGGGATGTCAATTAGAGATGGCTTGAACCTCCGATTTTCGGTTCGTGAACCTCGAACGCAAACTTCTGCAAAAGGTTCGGTTCGCATGAACGTTTGCGAACCGCAATAGACTTCAATGGGGAGGCGAACTTTGGAAACTACAAACATTTATGCTGGGCTGGTCACAAAAGTTTTAAAACATTTTTAAAAAGACCTTATAGTTTGAGAAAATCGATTTTAAAATTCTCCTTCTGACCATGGAAAAATTAAAACGCCCACCGACTTTAGCGGTTAATAGAAAAGCCCCCTTAAAAGCTAGAAACACCAAAATTGCTGGGAATGTTAAGAAGAATAGTGGGAACAAGAGGAACATTTTTTTTTTCAAACGACCTTATACTTTTTGAGAAAATCGATTTTAAAGTTTCAAAGGAAAAAGAGCTGATTCATTTGATTCAATTCATTAAAAAGAACCAGATCACTCATGAACCGGTTACTATAGCTTAGAATGCGTCCTTAACAGGAAGCATAGCTGCGGCTCCCGCTGTCTCTCCCCACCTGCCTTCACCTGTCAACCCCCTCCTAGGCTGGCACTCAGTGCACCCATGGGTGCACCAGGTGCCAGGCTAGGTGAGGGTGAGAGGTGAGGAGGCGGGGAGGACAGCGGGAGCCGGCAGCTATGTGCCCCACAGGATGCATTCTCTGGTATGTGGGGGGCGGTGGAGATCTTCAATCAACTTAATTGAAGATCGCAAGATTAGAGGATACTGTAGCCGTGGGACATTTCCGAGGATATTGGCGTGGGAACTTTGTTTAAAAGGTAGAGGTAAGTATTTCTGAAGATCGCAAGAAAGAGGATACAGTCGTCGTAGGGTATAACAGATTATAGCGTGGGAACTTTTCCCAAGGATACTGGCGTGGGAACTTTTTCTTAAAGGTGCAGGTAAGTATTTCTGGTTAATTGAGAACATTAAAGGACTTTTTTCGTTGTTGTGTTTTTATTTCATTTAACCCTTAGTGGAAATGGGTAAGGGGTACTTTGTACCCCTATACTCATTTCTCCTGGGAGGGGGGTGGGCATCTGGGGTCCCCTTCTTAAAGGGGACACCCAGATGCCACCATGAACCCCCCCAGGGTATCGTCGCCCCCCACCTCCTCCTGGGGCACCGGAGGTGGGGAAGAGCCCCTTGTCCATGGATTGGACAAGGGCCCGGGGGAAGAGGGGCAGCCAAGCCTTACGCTCTCCCCCTGAGCCCTTGTCCAATTCATGGACAAGGGGCTCTTCCCCACCTCCAGTGCCCCAGGAGAAGGTGGGGGGCGATGACTCCCTGGGGGGGTTCATGGTGGCATCTGGGAGTCCCCCATACCATGGACCATGGGGGCTGGTATAGCTCATGGTGCGAAGCACCACGTGGTGGGGGCTCCGCATTCTGCCTATCCCAGCCTGCATGGGGGACAAGGGGTTACAGAGAGCTTGGTAGGGGGGACCCCATGTCATTTTTTTTCAGATTTACCACACAGCACATAAAAATAATACAAAAATTATTATTATTATTTGTTTTAATATTGTTTCCTTCTATCTTTTTAACATATCCTAAAAATGTGGTGTTGCTAGGATGTAAGGGGTCTTTGCTATTACCTGCTAAAGTCGGCGCACGATAACCAACCAGAGTTATGGGGGTGTAAAAATGCTGAATTTTGCCATTGGGTTGTATTGGGCTTCCTATTTCACTGTTAAAAAACCTCAAATCTCTTCAAAGGACGATGGCTCAGCAGTGGCAAATTTTCTAGCATTGTAGGGACTTTTAGGGGGCTCAGGACTGGTGAGTTTGGGACCCCTAGGCCAAAGAGGTCATAGCCTAGGGTCACAAAAGCTTGTTTTGTTTTGTTTTTTGCAATGATGCCGGTGACAAACGTAAATTGCCGCCATGGCCGTTAAAGTCAGAAGCTCGCGACATGTCGCATGCAGCTAGAAGGCAGGCATATTGTTGTACTTGCACTCTAATTTTGTGTTTCCTACATTTCTGCACACCAGAGTTATGGGGGTGTGAAAGTGCTAAAATCTCTCTCAGGCTTTCATTGGGGCCTAGGTTTTGAGGGTACAAAAGCGCAGGTTTCTGCCGAACGGTACGGCTGAACAACCTCAAATTTTCAGGCTTTGTATGAAGTTTAAGGGGACTCAGGGCTGGTGAGTTTCGGGCCTCTAACCCAAAGAGATCATATCCTAGGGTCACAAAAACCTGTTTATTTTTGCAATGGTACTGGTGACGAACATAAATCCCCGTCATGACCGTGAGCAAAGTCTGAAGCTCACAACATTTTGCATGCAGGTAGAAGGCATATTGTTGTACTTGCACTCCAACGTTGGGTTCCCTACATCTCTGCAAACCAGAGTTATGGGGGTGCATAAGTGCTGAATTTTGCCATTGGCTTTCATTGGGCTTTCTATTTCATTGTCAAACATCTCAAATCTTTTCAAAGAACGATGGCTCAGCAGTGGCACATTATCTAGCATTGTATGGACTTTTAGGGGGCTCAGGACTGGTGATTTTGGGGCCCCTAGGCCAAAGAGGTCATAGCCTAAGGTAACAAAAGCTTGTTTTTTTGGCAATGATGCTGGTGACAAACGTAAATCGCCACCATGACCGTTAGCAAAGTCTGAAGCTCATGACATGTTGCATGCAGGTAGAAAGCATGTTGTTGTATTGCACTCCAATTTTGGGTTTCCTACATTTCTGCAAACCAGAGTTATGGGGGTGCAAAAGTGCTAAAATCTCCCATAGGCTTTCATTGGGGCCTAGGTTCTGAGGGTACAAAAGCGCAGGTTTCTGCCGAACGGTACGGCTGAGCAACCCCAAATTTTAAGGCTTTGTACGAAGTTTAAGGAGGCTCAGGACTGGTGAGTTTGGGACCCCTAGGCCAAAGAGATCATAGCCTAGGGTCACAAAAGCTTGTTTTTTTGGCAATGATGCCGGTGATGAACGTCAATCGCTGCCATGGCAGTTAACAAAGTCTGAAGCTCACGACATGTCGCATGCAGGTAAAAGGCATATTGTTGTACTTGCACTCCAATGTTGGGTTCCATACATTTCTGCAAACCAGAGTTATGGGAGTGCAAAAGTGCTAAAATCCCCCATAGGCTTTCATTGGGGCCTAGGTTTTGAGGGTACAAAAGCGCAGGTTTCTGCCGAACGGTAAGGTAAGGGCCCGAAACTCACCAGCCCTGAGCCCCTTAAACTCTGTACAAAGCCTGAAAATTTGGGGCCGCTCAGCCGTACTGTTTGGCAGAAACCTGCGCTTTTGTACCCTCAAAACCTAGGCCCCAATGAAAGCCTATGGAAGATTTTAGCACTTTTACACCCCCATAACTCTGGTTTGCAGAAATGTAGGAAACCCAAAATTGGAGTGCAAGTACAACAATATGCCTGCCTTCTACCTGCATGCGACATGTCGTGAGCTTCAGACTTTGCTAATGGCAATGGAGGCGATTTACATTCGTCACCGGCATCATTGCCAAAAAAACAAGCTTTTGTGACCCTAGGCTGTGACCCCTTTGGCCTAGGGGCCCCAAAATCACCAGTCCTGAGCCCCCTAAAAGTCCCTACAATGCTAGAAAATTTGCCACTGCTGAGCCATCGTTCTTTGAAAATATGTGAGATTTTTGAGAGGGAAATAGGAAGCCCAATAAAAGCCTATGGGAGATTTTAGCACTTTTGCACCCCCATAACTCTGATTTGCAGAGATGTAGGGAAGCCAAAATTGGAGTGCAAGTACAACAATATGCCTTCTACCTGCATGCATAAAACCGCCATGGAGGGGATTTATGTTCCTCACCAGTACCATTGCAAAAATAAACAGGTTTTTGTCACCCTAGGATATGATCTCTTTGGGTTAGTGGCCCGAAACTCACCAGTCCTGAGCCCCCTTAAACTCCGTACAAAGCCTGAAAATTTGGGGCCGCTCAGCCGTACCGTTCGGCAGAAACCTGCACTTTTGTACCCTCAAAACCTAGGCCCCAATGAAAGCCTGAGGGAGATTTTAGCACTTTTGCAGCCCCATAACTCTGGTTTGCAGAGATGTAGGGAACCCAAAATTGGAGTACAAGTACATCAATATGCCTGCTACCTGCATGTGACATGTCGTGAGCTTCAGACTTTGTTAATGGCCATGGCGGCGATTTACGTTCATCACCGGCACCATTGCTAAAAAAACAAGCTTTTGTGACCCTAGGCTATGACCTCTTTGGCCTAGGGGCCCCAAACTTACCAGTCCTGAATCCCCTAAAAGTCCCTACAATGCTAGAAAATTTGCCACTGCTGAGCCATCGTCCTTTGAAGAGATTTGAGGTTTTTAATAGTGTAAAGGGGCCCATACACTGGTCGATTCAAGCCTATAGATTTGATCGATTGATCAGAAATCGATTCTTTTAAGTTCCCCATTCGAACGATTTGCGGCCAATTTTGATTGATTTCGATTGATTTGATCTTTCTGACAGGATGGAAGATCTAGGTCGATCTGCTGCTGGCAGCAGATCGATGGCCCACAGAGTTTCATTGGATCTAATGGTCCAATAATTCATTTAGATCGATTTCCAATAGATTTAATTCTGAAATCTATTGGAAATCTGTTCCTAGTGTGTGGCACACATCAGATAGATTCCTGTCAGATTTTACTTGACAGGCATCTGACAGAAATCTATCTGATGGTCGCATCTGCTGCAAATCTATAAGTGTCGGCCACCTAAATAGGAAGCCAAATACAAGCCAATGGCAAAATTCAGCATTTTTGCACCCCCATAACTCTGGTTGGTTATCAACCGTTGACTTTAGCAGTTAATAGCAAAGGCCCCTTACATCCTAGCAACACCTAATTAGAGATGTGGCGAACTGTTCGCCCGGCGAACATCTCTGGGGCTTTTACTACTTCCGGGTCGCATTGACCCGGAGTAGTACGCCTGCGCTGCCCGGTGGAGCGCGTCCTAGATCGCGCTCCTGTTGCCGGGCACTCTCTGCGCATGCGTGTGACGTCGTTCATGACGTCACTCACACGCGCAGAAAGTTCGCCACATCGGGAACTGTTCGCCACATCTCTACACCTAATTTGCACGATATGTTAAAAAGATAGCAGGAAACAATATTAAAAAAAATTATAATATTTTTTTAATTATTTTTAATAAAAAAATGCAGAGCCCTGGCCACATGGGGCTTCACACCCTGAGCTATACCAGCACGCATGGTCCATGGTATGGGAAGGCTCCGGGGGAGTGGGGCAGCCAAGCCTTCCCCTGTCCCCCCGAGCTCTTGTCCAATCCATGAGGGCACCGGAGGTGGGGGGCGACGACTCCCTGGGGGGGCACATGGTGGCATCTGGGAGTCCCCTTTAAGAGGGGGACCCCAGATGCCCACCCCCTCCCATGAGAAATGAGTATACACATTTCCACGAAGGGTTAACCTACCTGGCGTTCTGATTTATTGCGGCGCACGGCCGTGGGAGGGTTTTTTGAAGCTTTTTTTTTTACATGCAGCTAGCCTAGCACTAGCCTAGCGCTAGCTACATGCTTCCCCCCTCCCTTCGCTTTCCCACCCACCCCTCCGATCACCGCCGGCACAAATACCCAACAGGAAATCCCGTTCTGAACTGAATTTCCCGTATGGGCTTCCCCTGTCGCCATGGCGATGATCGCAATGACGTCATCAACGTCTTGACGTCAGGGGGAGTCTCGATCTACCCCATAGCGCAGCCTGGCGGTGATTGGCCAGGCTGCGCAAGGGGTCTGTCGGGGGGGCTCTTTTCCGGCGGGTATCAGCGGATCGGCGACGAGCGGCGACGATTGCAACAAACACGCAGTTAGCAAAAAAAATTGTGCAAATCGGCCCACCAGGGCCTGAGCAGTGTACTGCGGCGTTACTGGACGAGCTGAGCTCATCCATAACGCCCAGGAGGTTAAATAAAATAAAAACACAACAACGAAAAAAATCCTTTAATGTTCTTAATTAACCAGAAATACTTACCTGTACCTTTAAGAAAAAGTTCCCACTCCAATATCCTCTGGAAAAGTTCCCACGCTATAATCTGTTATGTCCCACGACGACAGTATCCTCTATCTTGCGATTTTCAGAAATACTTACCTGTACCTTTAAAACAAAGTTCCCACGCCAATATCCTCGGAAATGTCCCACGGCTACAGTATCTTCTAATCTTGCGATCTTCAATTAAGTGGATTGAAGATCTCCGCCGCCCCCCACATACCAGAGAATGCATCCTGTGGGGCGCATAGCTGACGGCTCTCTGTCCTCCCCGCCTCCTCACCTCTCACCCTCACCTAGCCTGGCACCTGGTGCACCCATGGGTGCACCGGGTGCCAGCCTAGGTGGGGGTTGATAGGGGAAGGCAGGTAGGGAGAGACAGCGGAAGTCGGCAGCTATGCCTCCTGCACAGGACGCATTCTAAGCTATACTAACCGGTTCATGAATGATCCGGTTCTTTTTAATGAATTGGCTCTTTTTAATGAATCAAATGAATCGACTCTGTAACTTTTCCTTATACTTTTTTTTTTCTCAAAAAGTATAAGGTCTTTTTGAAAAAAAAATGTCCTCTTGTTCCCACTATTCTTCTTAACATTCCCAACAATTTTGGTGTTTCTAGATTTTAAGGGGGCTTTGCTATTAACCTTTAAAGTCGGTGGGCGTTTTAATTTTCCCACGGTTAGAAGGAGAATTTTAAAATCGATTTTCTCAAAAACTACAATGTCTTTTTTTCCTCTTGCAGTCACTGCCCCCCTCTACATACCCTGCAAATTTGGTGTTTCTACTATGTAAGGGGACTTTGCTATTTACCGCTAAACTCAGCGGGCATTAAAGTCTATGGGAAAAATGCAAACCCAAGCTTTTTGGGAAAAACTTTGCGGTTCACCTCGAACGCGAACTGCTGAGGTTCGCGCAAACAAGTTCAACCGACGAACCGTTCGGGCCACCTCTAATGTCAATATGCATACACTGTTTTAAATCACCTTTGCGCACGAGCGGATACATGCTGAATAATTATTTCTGTATGGTGAACAGAGGTGCCAAAAGAGTGAAATCAACTAAAAAGGTTAAAAATTGCTTGGAAGGTAGTGGTGGACCCACCTTCTTAAACCAGACATATAAACTGTCGATTTTAAAAGGACATAAATGTATTAGATACTCTACAGAATGCTGCAATGCATTTCACAGGTAAAGTCCTGCTTCTTCAGGCAATGAAAGGGGGAGTATAAACAGTATGCTGTCAAAGATGCACCAGGCACCTCTGCATTCCATGTTCTATTCCACCTGCCAGCGTGACTATTCCCTATAGGTACTTTTAAAGGACAATTTAAGCAGGAGGGATATGGAGGCTGTCATATTTATTTCCTTTTAAACAATACCAGTTGCCTGGCTAGCCCGATGAACCTCTGTCTCTAAAACTTTTAGCTATAGACCCTGAACAAGCATATGTAGATCAGTGTTTCTGGCATTAATGTCAGATCTGACAAGATTAGCTGCATGCTGGTTTCTGGTGTGATTCAGACACTACTGTAGTCCAATAGATCAGCAGGCCTGCCAGGCAACTGGTATTGTTTAAAAGGAAATACATATGCCAGCCTCCATATTCTTCTCACTTCAGTCGTCCTTTAAGAGTTCTCATACTTAAGTATGGCCTAATAACCTGGAGATTACTGAATGTGTTGTAGCCACCTTCTTATTGTGGTTAAAGCCAAGGTATGTAGTTCTGATTCTTTTCTCTTTCTTGTCATTGACTCATCATTCCATAACCAAGTCAGACAAAAGTTAATAAAAAGATCTCTGTGGGTGTTTTTTTTTTATTGGAGGAGGGTAATAATAAATGGAGGGGGGAGGGGGGGAGGGGGGGGGAGGATTTTTGACAATCAAAAATTAATGAAATTGGCCCTGATGCATGAAAATGCTTTCATGAGACATCTCGGGCCTGATTCACAAAGCGGTGCTAACAGTTAGCACCCTGGTGAAAAGCCCTTTATCATGCCTAAACTCAGTTTAGGCATGATAAGTTTAGGTGTGATAAGTTTAGGCATGATAAGTTTAAGCGCCAACTGCGTTAGCACCGCAGTGCACAGCTGATCAAAAGTTTTACGCTAGCAAAGTCTGGTGCACTTCGTATAAAGCTTAATGGCGCTGCTTTGCGTGCGGGACTTTGCAAGCGATCTAAACTTATCTAAACTTATCATGCCTAAACTTATCACACCTAAACTTATCACGCCTAAACTTATCACGCCTAAACTTATCACACCTAAACTTATCACACCTAAACTGGCTTTTCACCAGCATGGTGCAATGGTTATCATGCCTAAAGTCTCTAAATGGGTTATCACCGCTTTGTGAATCGAGCCCCTCATGTTTTATCTTTTAAATAAGGGTTTGAAGTCTTTTTTTCACTACAATTGCTCAGTATCTGTTTTTCCTTGCTAACTCTCAAGAATAGTGTTGCAGAGCCGCTGGCAGAATTAGCAGAAACCAAGTTAAAAATAGCCTGTAAAGAACAATGAGCATAGTAGCAATTTAAACTAGCTCCCTGCACTTTCAGGTGAAATGCCAGTGCACCTCATCTGTAAAACCAATCTTACAGATTGAGAATAGCAGCTTTAAACTATTATTGCAACATCTTTACTACACATACGGTAAGCTTTTTCATACAATTTCAGACTCAAGCATGCAAAAAAATGCCCAAAATGAATTTAGCTCTGTTAGTAACAGTTTGATAATGCCTTTTTCAACTTTTCTTGCAGGTCTTCACTTGTGTCATTGCTGAAATTGCATAGATAAGGATATAAAAAGATTTTAGATAGCTCATGAGAAAAGATTAATGCATTGGGTTCCTTATTTTTCTCAGCCTATCTAAATAATACTTTTCTGAACACATAGCCAGTTATAATTAACTAAAAATGTGTTCAGAATCAATGTTAACCACGTCACCCCACAGGCTATTTTACCTTGCCCGCCAAGGGTCATTTTCACCTTTCAGCACTCCTCCCATTCATTTGGCTATAACTTTATCACACCTTTAATTTGTTTTGGGGGGTTTTCACCGCAAATTAGGCTGTTTGTGGGTGATGTTTTTTTTCCCTGTAATTGCTTAATTTTCTATGTATTTTAAAAGGAGAAACAAGGAAAAACATGAAAAAGTATGGTATTTCTCCAATTTTAACCACTAAAGTTTTAAAATAAATAATGCTACTGTAGATAGAACTCACACATTTTATTTGCCCTTTGTCTTGTTCTCAAAAGATTAAAATTATGTTCCTAGTACAATCTATGGTGACAATACTTTATTAATTACTTTATTAAATAAAGGTGTTTTTTTTTTGTTTTCTCATTGTATTCTATCAATGATTAGTCTTTATTTCTTTATTTGCAAAAATAACAGTAATATACCCTTATGACATACATATTTAAAAAGTTGAGTTGCTAAGGTAAGAAATTATGTATTTGCTTTTAAATACAGTTATTTTGTTTTCATTTTGCAAGTTTTTTTTTAATTTGGTTCAGAATATATGAAAATATCAATGCTTTTACTTTTGATTCAGTTTGTCACTAAAAGTTATTTGAAAGACATAGGCCTAAATACTAAAACATCAAAAAATGAACAGTTAAAATGATAGCACATCTTTTATTTGATAGCTAACTGGATATTTATCAAGCTATTAACTCCAGAGTGTGCATGTGGCTTTGCACAAACATATTTTAGAGTCATTCTTTGTTTGCATAGCCCCAGAAAAGTATGTGCAGCAAAAAAAAGGCCACAAATGTCACCATTATGGAAAGCTGGTAACCAGAGCTCAGTCCTTCATAGGATGATCTACAACACCCACTTTTGACACCTGTATGTTTAAAAGGACAATCATTTTCTGTTGAGATACGATGGAACACTTTTGCAGTACAAAACTTGATTCAACTTTATTGGCAAAATTACAAAAGTAGTTATTTTATAAGAATTCAATATTTATGAACAAGAATAGGACATATCAAGAACCTTCACAAGACTGACAAAATATGTAATCTGGCTTGACGTAATGAGCAGTTATAGTTTCAGGCAATGACACATGTTCGTTTCGGGCGACTTCAGGGGCAAACCCAGGATTTTCAAGGGGGCATTCCTGAAAGGTCTCCCTCGGCCCTGCACAATATAATCATACGGTAGGACAGGGGTAGGGAACCTATGGCTTGGGAGCCAGATGTGGCTCTTTTGATGGCTACATCTGGCTCACACACAAATCAGTAGGGGTTGATTCACTAAGCTACACTGCTCAAGCAGCGCAGCTTAGCGTGGCAGCGCAAGTACAATTTTCAAATTAGGCACGCTACTGCTGTAGGTGGTGACAGGGGGTGATTGATGGGTGATTGATGGGTGATAGGTGATTGGCAGGTGATTGACAGGTGATTCGTGGGCTAATACAGGGAAGAAAAGATGTAAATAATGCAATGGCGAATTGATAAGGGGGAGTCTGAGGGCAATCTGAGTGTGTGGGCGGGTGATTTGGTGCCCACAAGGGGCAGATTAGGGTCTCATCTGATAGGTAACAGTGGCAGGTGGTGATAGGGGGTGATTGATGGGTGATTGATGGGTAATTAGTTGGTGTTTAGAGGAGAGAACAGATGTAAACAATGCACTTGGGAGGTGATCTGACGGCGGGTTTGCGGGCGATCTGATGGTGTGGGTGGGTGATCAGATTGCCCGCAAGGGGCAGGTTAGGGGCTGATTGATGGGTGGCAGTGACAGGGGGTGATTGATGGGTGATAGGTGATTGACAGGTGATCAGTGGGTTATTACAGGGAAGAACAGATGTAAATAATGCACTGGCAAATTGATAAGGGGGGGTCTGAGGGCGATCTGAGCATGTGGGCGGGTGATTGGGTGCCCACAAGGGGCAGATTAGGGTCTGATCTGATAGGTAACAGTGACAGGTGGTGATAGGGGGTGATTGATGGGTGATTGATGGGTAATTAGTGGGTGTTTAGAGGAGAGAACAGATGTAAACAATGCACGTGGGAGGTGATCTGACGGCGGGTTTGCGGGCGATCTGATGGTGTGGGTGGGTGATCAGATTGCCCGCAAGGGACAGGTTAGGGGCTGATTGATGGGTGGCAGTGACAGGGGGTGATTGACGGGTGATTGACAGGTGATTGACAGGTGATCAGTGGGTTATTACAGGGGGGATAGATGTATACAGTACACAGGGGGGGGGGTCTGGGGGAGGGGTCTGGGGAGAATCTGAGGGGTGGGGGGGAGTGATCAGGAGCCCCCAGAGGGCAGTTTAGGGCATAAAAAAAAATAGCGTTGACAGATAGTGACAGGGAGTGATTGATAGGTGATTAGGGGGGTGATTGGGTGCAAACCGTGGTCTGGGGGGTGAGCAGGGGGGTCTGAGGGGTGCTGTGGGCGATCAGGGGGTGGGGGGGGGAGATCAGTGTGCTTCGGTGCTTACCGTGGTGGCTGCAACCTGCCCTGGTGGTCCCTTGGACACTGGGACCACCAGGGCAGGAGGCAGCCTGTATAATACACTTTGTATACATTACAAAGTGTATTATACACTTTGTAGCGGTGATCGGGCAGCTAGTAACCCGCCGGTGCTTCCGAACGGCCGGCGAGTTACTGCGCAAGGGGGGCGGAGCCTGTCGCCGGTGCCTGACGCGTGACGCGATCGGCGCATAACCACGCCCGCCGCCGCCGCCGATGGGCGTATTGCAGTCGTTTAGGCCCAGTACTTGCCGCCGCCCATCGGCTGTGGGCGGTCGGCAACTGGTTAAAATATGTGGCAGTTCATGGCTCTCTCAGCCAAAAAGGTTCCTGACCCTGTGGTAGGATATCATGCTGGGTCCATGCTGTAAGACACACCAACATTTATTGTACAATTCATTTTGATTAAAAGGAGGTTACATATGTCTCATTTGATAACAAACTGGATACACAGTAATGCATTATTGTCAATGTGCACCTATGGCTTTTCTTTGTTACAGCACCATTCTTTGTTTGCATAGCACCAGAAGAGTCAAGACATCAGGAAAAAAAAAATATGGAAATCTAATAACCTGGGCTATTCAAAACTAGGTATTTTGTAAGGTACTGCTTGTGTAGTTTTGTTGAAACTTTCCAAAGTTTGATCATATTTTTGATAGTAGTAAAAATGTTTCTGTACCGTGTTCGCCAAACAATATATGTAGGTAGAAAAAAACAAAGTCTTGTAAAAGTAATACCTTTTAATGGCTAACTGATAATAATGCGCGCCGTACTGCAGAGATGCAAGTATGTCCCGTGCCTGCACAGTAGCATGAAGCAGCTTGTGCTTTATGCTACTGTGCAGGTGCTGACCATGTCTTCACATTATGACCGTGTTCATACACGTTCGGGGCCACTGCCATAAAGAAGAAGTTCTGAAGCAGTGGCGGAGTGGAGAAGGATTGGAGAAGCCTCTGGATCATCCTGAGATTTCCCTCTAGCATTTAAAGGGAAGGTTCAGGGACTATTCGAAAAAAATAAAAATCCCCATCCACTTACCTGGGGCTTCCTCCAGCCCGTGACAGGCAGGAGGTGCCCTCGGCGCCGCTCCGCAGGCTCCCGGTGGTCTCCGGTGGCGCGCCCGACCTGGCCAGGCCGGCGGCCAGGTCGGGCTCTTCTGCGCTCCAAGGCCCGGGCACTTCTGCATCCCACGCCGGCGCGCTGACGTCATCGGACGTCCTCCGGGCTGTACTGCGCAGGCGCAGAACTACTGATGCAGATGCAGAAGTGCCCGGGCCTTGGAGCGCAGAAGAGCCCGACCTGGCCTGCCGGCCTGGCCTGGTCGGGCGCGCCACCGGAGACCACCGGGAGCCTGCGGAGCGGCGCCGAGGGCACCTCCTGCCTGTCACGGGCTGGAGGAAGCCCCAGGTAAGTGGATGCGGATTTTTATTTTTTTCGGATAGTCCCTGAACCTTCCCTTTAAGTTTTTTGTGTAGCTTTGCTTTAAGACGGGACCCTATGTAATGCTTTTCAATGGTGATGCGCATGTTCGTTCCAAAGCTTGTACATTTTTGAATGTGATACCTTAGCCCCCCCCTTTCCCAGCATAAAATCATAGACTGTTGGCAAGAGGTCTATGGTGGGTAAAGTGTGCATTGAAACATGTGCAAAATCGCCTGTGGAAAAACACAGCCACTTTCTGCAAAGCAAGTGTTGTCCTGGCCTAAGAATGATCACTGTTACTAGCTGTAATAGCGATCATTCACAAAAACAAGCATAAATGTACTCAGGGAAAACATGTTGTGGCTGGATAGTGTAATGGTTAAGATTAAGGGCTCTGCCTCTGACACAGGAGACCTGGGTTCGAATCTCGGCTCTTCCTGTTCAGTAAGCCAGCACCTATTCAGTAGGAAACCTTGGGCAAGTCTCCCTAACACTGCTACTGCCTATAAAGTGCGTCCTAGTGGCTGCAGCTCTGGCGCTTTGAGTCTGCCAGGAGAAAAGCGCAATATAAATGTTCTGTGTTTCTTTGTTTGCATTAATCCCCGCTGTCTTTGGAGCATTTGGGATCCGAGGGAGCGTGTACATGTGCATGATCATGCACGGCAGCGGTAGAATGACAGGCAGTATATAAACAGCCAGTTTGCAGGAAAGATAGACAAACAAGTCATTTGTTTGACTTAGGGTTCATTCATACTGCTCGATGCATGCACAAAAGCAATTTTGTGCAGGCGTTTCCGATGCACTAAATGCACGTCGCAGGGCTTTATAAAACAAACATCGGTAGACTTGACACAATTGAACCTGATGGGAAAACTTGTGTGTCATGCAAGATTTTCCCTGCCACGTTACAATGCAACATGCGGCAACTCACACTGTATTGTGAATGTTAACATAAAAGTCTATGAACTTTCAGGTTATCATTTGTATTGCATACTATGTGCAGTGTGTCATGACTGACTGTAACACACATAGGGCCATATGCAATTCACTTTTTCACCTGAGTTTTCTCCTAGGAGATAATTTATCATCTTCAATTTAAAATAACTTTCCACACTTTTTAAGTAAAAAAGTACCAAAAAGTAGGTGAGAAAGTACTATTAAAATGATTTTGAGTATTTTCTTCCTTGCTGGTGGCTTAAAATACATTTTATTGACAAGTTTAGAATTATCACCTAGGAGAAAACTCCGGTGAAAAAGTGAATTGCATATGGGCCATAGGCCTCAATTCACTAAGCTTTATCAAACACTTTATCAAACATTTGATAATTTTGAATTCACTAAGGTGTTATAGATTTATCAAATGCTTTATCAGTAAAACGTTCAATAAATCTATAACACCTTAGTGAATTCAAAATTAGATTTTACCCATGAGGTAAATTATCAAATGTTTGATAAAGCTTAGTGATTTGAGGCCATAGTGTGAATGAGCCCTCAAGCTAATACCCCAACCTGAACAGTTATAAATCAATGGAGGCTACTGTCATGTGTAGACAGTGGTGCTAAAGCTTACCGCTCCCCCGATCACTTCTGTGCTGCTCCTTTGTCCTGCAAAATGCCCCATTAGTGGCCGTGACTCAGCCAACCTCAGTATGTCCATTCCCCCTTTGTGACCGTGCTCCCTATGCTCCTCCCTCCCATCGCATGGACTCCCCCCTAGCACCTGCATTCCCGGGGGGGGGGGCACACTCCCATACAGACCACAGTACAAGGGGGGTGAATCTGACATATTGCACATGTGCAATATATCCAATCTACCCCCTTGTACTGCGATCTTGACAGGAGTATATTTGCCGGGAATGTAGAAATACAAGGAGGGCGGCCACAAGGGGGTGGTATTGACATACTGCTGAGTCACAGGTGTTAACGAGCATTTTGCAGTGCAATGCAGCAGCACAGGAGTGATCCGGGTGATCAGATATGCTTTTGCTTATCTTTTAGATTAGACAGAAAGTACTGAGTTCAGGTCTGCTTTAAAAGAAATAAAAGTAAGGTTATGCCTAATATGCTTTCTGCAGACTGTCCCTGTAGACTGACAATGTTAGAACACAGTTTACTTACATTAAATATACAGAAGGAAGCGGAGAGATTTTTGCAAATATAAGTGTCATTAAGAAAAAATAATTACAAGGGAGCTTGCAAGGATTATGAGGTATTTATGGCAGATAGATAAGACCCTTTGTTTAGTTAACTCCTATTAAGCCTGGTACACACCATACAATTTCCCATCAGATAGATGGGTCGAAAAGATAATTTTCGACAGGTCTAATCTGATTTCCAATCATTTTTCCGCTCGATTTACATAGAAGTGATCAGAAAATCAATCAGAAGAAACAATCGGAAATCCGATCGGATCTGTCAGGCAATAGACTCAGGCTGACATGTAGACTTTTTTTTACAGACCCTATCCTGTTCAATGCATGCTTCTGAAGCCTGGAAACAGTTCAATGTATGTGTTTGAGCGGGGGGGGGGGGGGGGGGGCAGGGCCGGTTTAAGCAACAATGGGGCCCCAGGGCTAAATAAACCTGGGGGCCCCCCAACAGATACCCCGGAGCAAAAATTGGCATTAAGGGACCTTTTTTGCAGCCGGTATAGTCAGGGTTTGAAGCCCCAATCGGTCGGAGATCCACATTCTGGCTACCCCAGCCTGCATGGGGGACAAGGGGTTAAAAAGTTTCAGGAGGGGGGACGCCACATAATTAAAAAAAAAAATTCCCACACTCTAAACATAAAAAAAAAAAATTGGGTAAATAGGAAAAAAATGCCAGAAATCTTCATACAGCCATATTGCGGCTGTATAGCGATCCCTGGCCAAAGCGGCTGTGTATGGACCCCCTGGAAACCCTGTCAGGAAATTTGCTCTTTCTTTTGATACATGTAGAATTACACTACCGTTAGGTACTAAAAGTGACATTTACCGCATTTAAAAGTATACTTTTTTCCTTCGAAACTTTAAAATCGATTTTCTCAAAAACTATAAGGTCTTTTTGAAAAATTGTTTTTTCCTCTTATTCCCAATGATCTCCTTAACATATCCTGCAAATTTAGAGTTTCTAGAATTTAAGGTGGATTTGCTATTAACCATTAAATTTGGCTGGTTTTTAAATGTGTATTTTTTTTCCTTTGAAACTTTAAAATCGATTTTCTCAGGAACTATAAGGTCGATTTTATTTTATTTTTCTCTTGTACCCACTGATGGCCCCTACAAGCTCTGGGGCCCTGGGGCAGCTGCCTCCTTTGCCTCTATGGTAGCGCCGGCCTTGGGGGGCGCACAGTAATTCCCTGGGGGGGGAGGCAGTGCCCCAGCTACCCCCAGTGTAGAGCTGCCACTGCCCTGGGGTCTCCTATTGAATCAGAATCAGAATCATTTATTTCGCCAAGCATGACAGGATCATGCCTGGAATTGGGTTTGGCACATACAGAGCTCAACATCTACAAGGACATGAAAAATAGTGCACTAAAACAAGAGACATACATGATAAAGCATTTAACAAGATACAACAGATAGCATTTAGCAAGATACAACAGAAAGTGAAGGCAGGCTATGAGGGCTCAGCCCAAGTCCCAAGCACGTCTGCAAACCTAAGAAGGATGGGGCGGTGGTGAGACGTGGGTGGAGTTCAGGAGATTGACTGCTGAAGGGAAAAAAGAGTTCCTATGCCTCGTGGTCCTGGTGGGGATGACCCGGAATCTTCGCCCTGAACGCAGGCGACTGAAGTAGCAGTGGCCCGGGTGTGAGGGGTCCATGGCTATCTTTAGCGCCCTAGTGTGTAGTCTCCAGTTGTAGAGTAGATCAAGTGGAGGGAGGGGTTTCCCGATGATTCTCTCTGCTGATCTAATGATCCTCTGGAGTTTTTGTCTGTCGCTGACGGAGGAACCAGCGTACCAGACCAGGATGGAAGAGCAGAGTATAGATTCTGTGGTGGCAGAGTAGAATCTTGTGAGGACCTGATGGGGCATGCCAAACTTTTTCAGCTGACGGAGGAAGAAGAGTCTCTTCTGGGCCTTTGACACGGTGGAGCTGGTGTTAGCCTTCCATCTCAGGTCGTTTGAGATGGTGGTGCCCAGGAGGCGGACGCAGGGAACTATCGCCACTTCAGTTCCGTCAATGTGGATTGGTGGTGGAGAAGGGGCATGCTTCCTGAAGTCGATAATCATCTCCACAGTTTTTGCTGCGTTAAGGACCAACCTGTTCTCTCTGCACCAGTGACAGATACTGTCTACCTGCTGACGATAGGCACTCTCGTCGTTCTTGGTGATAAGGCCCACAATAGTGGTGTCATCTGCAAATTTGATAACCTTGACAGAGTCCGCTGTGGATCTGCAGTTGTTGGTGTAGAGGGAGAACAGCATTGGAGACAGGACGCAGCCTTGTGGAGCCCCCATGTTCGTGGTTGGGAGGAAATGTCGCCCAGCTTGACAGATTGTGACCTGTGGGATAGGAAGTCCGTGATCCAAAGGCGAAGGCTGGAATGGACACCGAGTGTAACTAGATCCTCCTGAAGTCTGCGTGGACAGATGGTGTTAAATGCCGAACTAAAGTCCAGGAGGAGGACTCTGGCATATGAGTCTGGCCTGTCCAGGTGGTTGCTGATGAGCTCCAGGCAGATATTGATGGCATCATCGGTGGACCTGTTTTCCCTGTACGCAAATTGGAATGGGTCTAGGAGGGGCGTAGTGTAGGACTTCAGAAAGGACAGGACAACTCTTTCGAGGGTCTTCATGATAACGGATGTTAGTACTACAGGCCTGAAGTTATTGAGGTCAGTGACGCCCTGCTTTTTGGGGACTGGGATGATGGTGGACCTCTTAAAGCAGGCAGGAACCTTGCCCATCTGAAGTGACTTGTTGAATATGGTGGTGAGAATAGCCTAGAACAGGACTTCAGGCAGGCAGGGGACACTCCGTCCGGGCCAGAGGCTTTCCTGGAGTTCATAGTTGACAGGTGATGTGTGACGTCGGATTCTTTCACAGCCATGGGGGGAGAACTTAGACTCGAGGTGGGGTCAGCATGTACCAGAGGGGAAGTGGGCGGTGGCAGGTCCACCGCAGGCGAATCCTGGCACTCGAACCTGCAGTAGAATTTACTGAGTTCTTCAGCAAGTTCGATGCTAGGTGGAGCGTGTCGGGGGGAGGCTTGTAATTGGTAGCAGCTTTAAGGCCTTTCCATACGGCTCTTAAATCTTTTGAACAGAGGTTTTGTTCCATCCTCTCAGCGAACTCACGTTTGGCAACCCTCAATTCACGATTAAGGTCGTTCCTTGCCCTCCTGTATTCCTCAAGGTTGCCTGATTTGTGTGCAGCTTCCTTGCACTTCCTAAGTTGCCGTAGTTTGTTGGAGAACCACGGCTTGTTGTTCGGAAAGACTTTATAGGTTTTGGTTGGCACACAGGAGTTCTCACAAAAGCTGATGTACGATGTAACGTTCTCCACCCACTCATCCAGGTTGGGTGCCTCCAGAGTCTGCCAGTCCGTACAGTCAAAACAGGCTTGAAGTTGGAGCTTGGCCTCACTAGACCAGACCTTGGAGGACCTGAGGGCCGGTTTTGCTGACTCCAGACGCCTCTTGTAGGTGGGGATGAGATGGATGAGGCAGTGGTCAGAGGAGCCCAACGCAGCCCCCAGAACAGCTTTAAATGCATCTTTCAGTACAGTATAGCAGTGGTCGAGTGTGGCTGAGTCTCTAGTGGGGCAGGCAACATGTTGCTGATAGCGCGGTAGCTCGTGGCGGAGGTTGGCTCTATTGAAGTCGCCCACAACTATGAACAGAGAGTCCGGGAGGGACGTCTCCCACTGGGAAATGCAGTCGCTCAGGACAAGCAGGGCAGAATTGACATTGGCATCCGGTGGGATGTACACTCCCACCAGGACGAAGGAGGAGAACTCCCTTGGTGAGTAAACTGGCCTGCAGTTAACAAGAAGGAGCTCAAGGTCCGGAGAGCATTTCCTGGCTAGTACTGAGATGTTGGGACACCATGCGGAACTGATGTAGAAACAGATGCCGCCGCCTCTCTTTTTCCCGGACGAAGCGGTGTCTCGGTCAGCTCGGATGAGCTATTGGTCTTTATACTGACCAATGGGATCTCGTAAAATGAATGGATCCCATTGTCAGTGTGATGTCCCATTCAAAACTTAGCAACAAATTCAAAAATGCTTTTGACGGGGTTCCACGGACGAGAGGGACTTCAGGTCTCCTGTTGTACTCTGCATACAGTCTTTAAAGGGGCCTGGTAGGCCCAGTGCATCTAGAAGACTACTGCCCCTACAGAGGTAGCACCATACCACTGCTACCATTGAGGTCCCCCTAACCATCCTTACTGTTCTACTGTGGGGTCTTCTACCATCCACAACAGCTAGCATGATGCTGAGGACTAGATTCTCCCCATCACCATGAATTTGCATGGTAAACCATGGGAATACTGTCATGCCCACCTCTAGTCTACAGACTACCTTTCACCTAGATAATGCCAGATATAGACATACTCTTTCCTCTGTCAACAACTCTAGCTTTGTTTCAATGTGGCAGCCACATCTAAATAAAATTACTTGTCTGCAAGAGAGACACCCTTATTAGTCAGAAAAAATGTCATTTGTATTTATAGTAAATTAACGTTTCAACATAGCAGGAAAACAATGTATAATTTGCTATGATCAACAGCTGCAAGGTGTGAGTGTTTTTTTTTTTATTGGAATCATTAATGGATTAAGTCTACTCAAGGAAATGAATGTGTAAAAGTATTATATTCATCTCTAGCAATGGGTGGTTCTCTTTCATTAATCTGTCTCCTCTATGGAATAGATATTATGTGAACGCTGCAGCAGCCTCCTGTTTGCACACTGCACAGTGGGAATATCTGCATGGGGCTTTTTGTTCAGATACAGTTCTTTCATAATAATTGCATTGGAATAAGTGGATATTATCTACATTTCAATAAAAAGAAGAGGTTAAGTCCTGTAAATTTGTTTAACAGTAATAAAACGAGAACACACTTTTCTAGTTTTGTGTTTCTCTGTAGTCTTTAAAAGCAATGAAGAAAATTCCTTGTAGAAGCGATATTTATATTGCCTGTGTCAGGTAATGTCCTTATGGCACCGTCCCTGTTTAGTGCTTTTAGCAGAAACTTCATGTTTTTACATCAGTTTGGTAATTTTGTCATCTCTTTGTGGCACCAACTGCAATCTTGTCTATCCCATTCTTCTTGATAGGACCAAACTGATGCTTAGTGTTCTGGACAAATACAGCAAAAGGTGAGCTCCGGATTTCAGGTAAGCAATATTGTGAATCATACTTTATGCTCAAAGATCTTTATCTTCAAAGTGGTGGATTCTGTTATATGTGCTGTACTGTCAAAGTGTTGGAGATGTCTGGTTAGGAGGACCATTACTTTACAGCAGCACACGGGGCACTGGGGGCAGCATGGTGGCGTAGTGGTTAGCGCTCTCACCTTGCAGTGCTGGGTCCCCAGTTCAAATCCCAGCCTGGTCAACACCTGCAAGGCGATTATATGTTCTCCCCGTGTCTGTGTGGGTTTCCGCCTGGGCACTCTGGTTTCCTCCCATGTCCCAAAAACATACAGATAAGTTAATTGGCATCCCCCTAAATTGGCCCTAAACTACTATACATACACTACACAATACATACATAGACATATGACTATGGTAGGGATTAGATTGTGAGCTCCTCATAGGGACAGTTAAGTGACAAGACTATATACTCTGTACAGCGCTGCGTAAGATGTTATATAAATACTAAATAATAATAATAAATAATAATGTTATACTTTCTCATGACAGCAATTGTCAGTCCTTCATTCAGAGATCATTTTGCACTGTTAGCACAATTTGGAGCGTAATGAACAGCACAACGTTGTGCTTTTGATACAAAAATCGACCACTAGATTGCTGTATGAAAGTAACCAAGTAACAACAAAACATTCAGTTTATGGCTGTAAGGTATGTGCATGTATTAGTTGATTATTGCCTAATTTGCCTATTTATAATGTAATATGTATGAAGTTTTCTCTCTTGGTCTGACCTTTATGGGCAAGGCATTAACTAAGCCAGGCTAGGCTCACAATCTGATCCCTACCATAGTCATAGTCTAATCTCCCTCACATAGTCTAAAGCCAGTTGGGAGGGGGGGGGGGGGGGGGTAACCGTTAACTTACCAGTGTGTTTTTGGGATGCCAAGAAGAACATAAACATAACATGGGTAAAACATACAAGCTCCATGTGGATATTGCCCTAGCCAACATTTCCTTCCAAATTCAGATAATTCTACCTGACTACAATTGTTTATGTGCATCAGCTTTTATTTCAGTAATGCAAAGCAATGTGGTTTTATTGGAGCAAGTAATTTGAAACTGTTTACTGTTATGGTGTCACAGGACCCATTCATTCACCAGGTAGGTACTATTTATTGAAACACTGATATAATATTTTTATTTGTTTTATTCAGTTCCCTTTAACTTTTCTTAACTGTATTTTATCTATTACATTTTTAAATCATGCGAGGATTACAGATGCAATCTCCTTTTACTGACCTTGGAGTGGATGTGTTTGAATAACACCTTAAGCAAATATTTATCGGAAGTGTTAAAAGTCATGCATACCACGTTTGACAATGTTCATGTCTCTGACTTCCGCTCTCTTCTGATCTACCTGTCCTTACTATGAAACTATTAAACTATATCTGTGCGTGCTGCAGACATTAATAAACATGATCTACTGATTTTAGATTGTAGTAATAAAGACAAAAGTGGAAACAATAACTTGTATTTGGTTAAAAGATGCAACAGAATCTCGCAATTCTTTAGTTCTCTCTCTGTCAAACTATTCAAGTACACCGTACTCAGAGATGCAGGCACTAATTTATTAAGGCAAGGTATCGGATAATGCAGTGTGTCAAGTTACTGCTGTTGCAATGGACAAGCACCAGGTAAAGCATACTTTCAATGATACTGTATGCTTTACTGTATGTGTTGTAATGTGTTGCATCACTTGTCTCACATGTGATGCGACTTTTTGGCAGTGTTGCAATTCTTTTGCAATGCAAAGGACACAGTATGCAGGGAGCCTAATACATACAACTTCTGTTTTCATGTGAGTACAGATCTACATGCATGCATTCTGCACTCAGTACTAGCAGATAATGTGGAAAAGGGTTAGACCATCTTATGGGTATCTGCTTCTATATTAAGCCTCATACAGGAAAATGTCCCTATTCCCTTTACTGAAAGGAAGTGGGAAGATCTATACAATAGGGACAAAGATGATAAGTAATAAAATAAATCGCACAGTGAGAAAAAGAGTGCTCATCAAGATTTTTTTTGCTATTTTATAATAACGTATAGCCCACTCCAGTTGCAAAGGCTCTCCTAGTTTGTAGGCACACAGCTCTGTATAAAGCTGTGTACTCACTGCCCGACGGGTCCTGCGACGTCCCCTTGACAACTTGACAGCAGTCAGCAGCGACACCTCTTCCTGTTGGCAGGTGAGCACGACCTCACATGACGCTAAATTCCGGGAGCGAACGAGACTTCAAGCGATCGCGGTACTTTGCGTGGGAGTCGTTAGGGATCTTAGCAATCCGATCTGAAGTGACAGTTGTTATTGCGATGCGACGTTGCGTGGCATTGCGATATCGCGGAAAGGACCGCTCGGTGCTCAAAAAATTGTTATATAGGAGAGATATAGGAGAGAACAGAGGCGCCAAAAGGATAAAAGGGGTTTTAAACTAGCTTAAAAGCCAAAAATTTGGTAATTAGAGGAGGCAGTGGTGGACTTACCTCCTCCAAGCAGACACAACTGTACATTCAGTCTATTTATTAACGATCTCCAGATAAAACAAAGCAACGCGTTTCACGGGTCAGCACCCGCTTCCTCAGGCAATAGAAAAAGGAGTTACAGCATCTAGCAAAACAAACAACACTCGGCACCTCTGTCTCTGTCAAAAAATCGTTGGTCAGCGGGAAAATTGTCTGGAAAATCATGACGTGGGTACTAAGCTTAAAGAAAACCTGAACTGAAAATTAAAAGTCAAAATAAGCATACACAAGTCATACTTACCTTCCATGTAGTCTACTCCTCAGTGTCTTTCTCCTCTCCTGCGTCCTGTTTGGCCACTTTGATCAATGAAATTCTACGTCCTCCATTTTGCAAATGGCCATTACCCCATAACAGCTTCCTGGTCAGAACACTGTTAAACTGTTATTTCGCCCACTGGAGCCATAGGGAAACATGGACACATCAGTTCTCCTTTCAGCTGTAACTGACAGCAACTGATATATAACTGAGAGCAACTGATATATTTCAGTTCTGACAAAATAGTGTCAGAACTGGAAGGGATCATTGTAAGAAGAAATGGTGAGCTTCTGAGAGGAACTGATGGCAAGGTAACTATGGAATGTTCATTTGAAGTTACCTCATGTGTTTATTTTAAATAATGTTACTCAGTACAGGTTCCCTTTAAGTACCTTGACCAGCTCATATCATATACTGTAACGCACTTTTAGAGTACTTGATCAGGCAGTCGGAGCTGTGGGCCCTGATGCAAGTTTTACTTTGGGGCCCCGCAAGCACTCTATACATAACAATTTATACAGCGCACCAAAACCTGCCAATGGCAACTACAGTGTCAGAGGTGCAAGAAGGGGATGGGGAACAGTTTGTTAATAATTACCACTGTTCAAAGTATCTATAGAAGTGATTATTATGAGCACAGGACCAATAAGCTAATACTGTAGTTGAGAAAGGGCCCCTCAGGGCCCCTCTGGCTCAAGGGCCTTGATGCGGCCACAACCTCTGCACCCCCCATTGCTACACCCCTGGGATCAGGAGACCCTCAGCCAACCTCTCCCTGTAGCACAAAGTTCAAGAGCTGCAGGCTACAAATGTCTCAGAGTGCTCTCTGTGCCCAACTCCTCGCAGCATGAACAGTATGATGATGGTGAGCCAAGAAACAGCAGAAGCAACTCAGACCATAGAACGTGCTGCTGAATGTTTCAGGCTGGATGCTTAAAGGAAAGCCAAGGTGAGATAGATATGGAGGCTACCATATTTATTTCAATGTTAACAATGCTAGTTGCCTGGCATAAGTAGTGTCTGAATCAAAACCCTTGAACATGCATATAGCTAATGCAGTAAAAGCTGAGTCAGAGTACATGATCTGCTGCATGTTTGGCTAAAAGTATTATAGACACAGGATCAGGAGGACTGCCAGGCAACTGGTATTGTTTAAAAGGAAATAAATATGGCAACCTCCATAACCCTTTCACCTCGGGTTCCCTTTAAAGTAAACCTAAACTGAGAGGGATATGGGTGTTTCCTTTTAAACAATACCAGTTGCTTGTCAGTCCTGCCGATCTCTTTGGCTGCAGTAGTGGCTGAATCACACGCCTGAAACAATCATGCAGCTAATCCAGTCTGACCTCAGTCAGAACACCTGATCTACATGCTTGTTCAGGGGATGTGGCTAAAAGTATTAGAGACGCGGACAGCAGGAGAGTCAGGCAAATGGTATTATTTTAAAAGGAAAAAAATCCATATCCTTCTCAGTTGAGGCTCCCTTTAAAGTGATTGAACCCAAGGTGAGAGTGATATGGAGGCTGCCATATTTATTTCCATTTAAGCAATACCAGTTGCCTGGCTGCCAGTTCCGATTTGTCTGTTGTTAAAACGTCTTGCTGTAAACATTTTTCCAGATAGTGATTTGTGTTGCCATTCATTTGCTAAATGGCATACCTGTGCTCTGGAACAGCACTGGACACTGCAGTGGACCTTGCAACAGAAACACTTATATGCAACATTTTACTCGTGCCTTGTGTGAACCAGGCCTGAATAATATGGCTGAATGATGCAAGTTCCATTTATGGTACCTGCCATAGTCGCATATAGTTTAGTTCCTGTTTTTTATGTGACGGCTATTTTACATTTTTGCACCTCAAAGATATGCTGGTAAAGTGGTAATACAATTTTTTATGTTCTAGTATTTCTCTCATCGTATATATAGTATAATATTGTTAGAGCAGCTGTATTTCCATGAAAGAGGTTAAAGTACTCACTTGGAAATGTTGACATGCACACTTAAAGTTTTAACACTGCCAAACGCCTTTAGCAAACATTAGCTAGAGTACTGCTTCTATGGCTGAATTGTATTTTCAAATCATTTTTCCCGTGAGATAACAGAAGGAATGTAAAGCACATATTTCATTACATATTTCTGCCTATCCCACTTTCTTTTTTTTTGCAGTGACTTGTCATATTCATATAACAGTTATATTTATAGATTCACATTTTAACATTTATATTATAGATAAACATACAGTGCAGCCTATAATTATTCATACCCCCGGCAAATTTTGACTTATAGTTACTTTTATTCAACCAGCAAGTCATTTTTTGATGGGAAATGACATAGATGTCTCCCAAAAGATAATAAGATGATGTACAAAACATTTCTCAGCATATATTTACATTTTAGCAAAATGTGTCCAGTCCAAAATTATTCATACCCTTCACAAACTGTCACAGTCTGTAGGGAAATTCAAAGTTCTATACCATTCCAAATAGTCCAAGCTGTTTCAAAGCATTCGAATTACCTTGATTATTGGGAATAGCTGTTTTAATCAACTCAATAGGTGAAAAACAGCAGCTCTCTGCAGTTGGCTTTTGGACAGTTATGGCTACGACAAAGGAAATCAGTGACGACTTGCGGCTGCGCATTGTGGCTGCTCACAAGTCAGGAAAGGCCTACCAGGCCATTTCTAAATGTGTTCAAATTCTAGTGGCTGCAGTGCAAAGTATTATTAAAAATACAAGATGTTCTGCATTGTGGAAAATCTCAGAGGATGTGGTCGGAAGCCAAAAGTGACACCTGTGCTGGCCAGAAGGATAGTGAGAGAGGTGAAAAAGAATCCAAGGATCACCACCCAGGCCATCCTGGTGAATCTGGGCTCTGCTGGTGGCAATGTCCCAAGGCAGACAATCCAACGGACACTGTACACTGCTGGGTTCCACAGATGCAGATCAAGGAGGTCGCCACTTCTCCAGATAAAGCACACAAAAGCTTGCTTGGCCTTTGCAAATTCTCATGTGGACAAAGAAGAAGACTTCTGGTCTTCTGTGATAGGGTTAGATGAAACAAAAATTGAATTGTTTGGTCACAATGATGTTTCCTTTATTTGGCGTAACAATAGAGAAGTCTTCAACCCAAAGAACACGATCCCCACTGTCAAACATGGTGGTGGGAACCTAATGCTTTGGGGGTGTTTTTCAGCAAATGGACCAGGGAACCTAATCACAGTAAACAGCACCATGATGCTTAGCCTTAGACTATGGTGCTCACATTAGTGAGTACAGTAGTGATTAGACTGTGCCCTGCTCTAAGGTACAGTTAAAGACAGGAATTGCACCCTGTGAGGCACTGTAGAAAATGTCAGTGCTATATAAATGCATAATAAAAAGTATTTCTGAGAGTAGGTAAGACAGGTGATCAGTTGGGGGAGGAATGGTTGAGGATCCGTGATTCCTGAAAACTGATTGAGATTGGTGGAAAAATCTAATTGCAACTCCTCACCTGTCAGGAAATAATCAACCATTCACCAAATCAGCCAAGTATAGAATAGCTGATGGTCACTTTATCTCCATATTTACAAAATCAAGTGCAGAATTTATTGCTGCAATTACTCTCAATAGAAAGGGTCAATTATATGCTAATGCAGTAATTTCAGCTCCAATGAAAAAGTGATAACAAAAAAATTGTATGCAGCTTGGAACTGTTTCAATTAAAATCACCAAGAGGTGCATTAGATTATTTCAATTCAAAGCTGCATACAGTGTGCATTTAATTTGCATGCAAGACAGATTTATTAGCACCTGATTGACTACTATGTCAACTCTTCAACCTGGTAGCTGCTGTTTTTAAAGCTAAAGTAAATTGGGTAGAAAAAAAAAGAACAGATACTTACCTATAGAGAGGGAAGGCTCTGGGTCCTATAGAGCCTTCTGGCAACTCTCACCAGGGCTGGGCCGAGGCAAGAGAGGCTCCAGCCCCAGGGGGCAATGTAGGAGGGGGTGCACAACTCACTTAGCTATCATTCTCCTACTGTGTTTGAAACAGAGAGAAATAAGAAAAGGGGATACATGGTAGTGAATGCAAGCTACATAACTAGATATTAAGGTCTTGGGGGAGGGAGGTATTGGGGGCCTTGGGGTGCCTCTTAGTCTAATAGCAGTCAGTGTGTGACGGCTGGGGTAGGAGGGATGAAGGGGCGCACTTTGGTGTCTATGCCTTGAGGGCTGGAAGACCTTGTCCCAGCTCTCACTCTAACGGTTCCAATCGTTCCAATCTACCACCGCGGGAGGCTTTGGAAATCTTTGGGAAGTCTTTGGGAGCCCGATCTGTTGGATACTGCAACGAGGGCAACAGCGTTGGAACGAGGGCACAGTGAGCTTAGCCAGAAGGCTCTATACTGCAGTGTTTCCCAACCCTGTCCTCAAGGCCTACCAACAGAGCATGTTTTGTGGAAATACACACGGATAGTTAATCAGCTCTACTGAGATTCTAATTACCCCACCTGTGAATGTTTGTGGTTTCCTGCAAAACATGTACTGTTGCTTGGCCTTGAGGACAGGGTTGGGGAACACTGCACTATAGGACCCAGAGCCTTGCCTCTCCAAAGGTGAGTTTTGTTTCTGTTTTTGGGGGGATTTTTCGGTTTACATTTACTTTAAGGGCTGTGTGCTGTTAAGGTGACCACATACAATACTTTTTTTTACAATTCTTTTCAATTCAAGAATTACAATACTTTTTCTGATTGATTGTAATATTTAAAATACCTGATCAATGGATCACAACATGTTTTTAATTTTTCGCCAATTATGAAAAAAAAGACTGAAATCTCTGAAAAAAATTGCTTGGGTCTATACTTTAAGAAATTGATCTACTCTAGTACCATTCAATTTTCAAATAAAGGTGTAATGGATGGCGGAGACACCGCCGCGCGGTCTGACAGCGAGGCGGCCGAGGCCGCGTTCAGACCGGCGGTTTCTCCGCAGCAGCGTGCGTCTGATTTGTCTGAGCCTAGTAGTGCACACAGATGGAGAGCTACGCGCACATGCGCTAACAGGCAAGCCCTTTATGCCAATAGGAGAGGGATCAGCTGATCCCAGCGCAGCAGGTGATTGGCTGGATGGGACTGGGCGGCGCTGAGGAGCGCTCTGCTATATATACTTCTCCCCTGTCAGTTGCCGGTTGTCTGCCATTGCAAATGCTTATGTGTTAGCACTCAGACCATAGTCAGATCCTTCAGTGTGGTTGAACCAGGTGGACCTGGGAATCCACACTTAGCCAGATTACTGTGTTATTATTGTGTTATACTCCCCACTAGTTCCAGGGTGTTGAGACCACGGACCTCACACCCAAGACTAGGGATACTGTGTTATTATTGTGTTATACTCCAGACTAGTTCCAGGGTGTTGAGACCACGGACCTCACACCCAAGACTAGGGATACTGTGTTATTATTGTGTTATACTCCAGACTAGTTCCAGGGTGTTGAGACCACGGACCTTACACCCAAGACTAGGGATACTGTGTTATTATTGTGTTATACTCCAGACTAGTTCCAGGGTGTTGAGACCACGGACCTCACACCCAAGACTAGGGATACTGTGTTATTATTGTGTTATACTCCAGACTAGTTCCAGGGTGTTGAGACCACGGACCTCACACCCAAGACTAGGGATACTGTGTTATTCTTGTCTTATACTTTAGACCAGTTCCTGGGTGTTGAGAACACGGACCTCACACTCTAGACTAGGCCTTTGCTTGATATCTGTTATGGCCTATTGCTTTCCTGACCCTCCTTCTGCTCTCTGATTCGGTACTTACGCACATCTGATTACTTGTTGCCAACCCTGCCTGTCCCTGGTTACTGTATCAGTCTTCTGTCTCTGTACCTTATCTGCTCGTGTGTTGCCGACCCGGCCTGGCCGACCTCTCTTACTGTCTACAGAGACTCCCTGTATCTCAAAGGGACCTCTCTGCAATCCATGTAAAACAAAACACAGGGAAAAAAACGGGAGCCCCCAATGGTGTATTACTGAGATTATTTGGATAATTTGTGATAGACAATCAGAGATATACTCACAAACATGGGTTGCCAAATCTCAGGCAACCACTTTCAGCGCTTATGGGGATATTAGGCCTGTCCCATCTTAGGCTAAGAAGTCGCTCTCTGTAGTAGGTAAAAAGAAGGGGTGCTCGCACCCATCCACCAGGTGGATAACAATATACGATAGTTACAGAGGCGCCAGCAGAATAAAATATGACCAATTTAAAAACAATAAAATCCGGGGGGTAAGGGTGGACTTACCTCCCTAGAAGCCAAAAAACACAACCACTGTGGAAAGTGTAGACAAAATTTAATATGTACTCCAGAACAACAATTGCAACGCGTTTCACGGGTCTCAAGCCCGCTTCCTCAGGCAAAATATAAGAAAGGAGCAGCTGTAACACATAAATAAAGGACCATCTGCAATTTACATATCATAAGGAACACATAAATATCTAAAAACCATATCAAAAGTCATATAGATAACAAAAGGATTGGAAGGTTTACATTTGTTGTTGTGTCTTTTACCGCAATGTTAGTGATTCCTTAGAGGTGCATACATGCTATACGTGTTATTGTGCAATATTAGGGATTCTTTATAGTTGCATACTATCCACAAACATTGTTGTCCCATATCTTTCTATGTCATGTATCACATTATCTCTCAAGTAATGATATGGGACCTTTAAGTATCCTATTTGCCCTTATCTGTCTCATACCGCAGTGTAACAATAAGTCAAGATAATTCTTACCTCAGAAGTTTTGCACGTACAGCGCAGCGCCTCTGTTGCGAGCGGGCGCCGCACTGACCTCTAATATACTAAATGACTACTATACTTGTGTCCAGCCAGCGGGCGTTTAATGTTGGAGGCGTGGTCGGTGCGGAAAATTCCGCTCTACCGCACGCTGATTGGAACACCACGTCAAGGCGGAAGTGTGCGGAAGTTATATTAAAACATAATGAAATCAATTTACTCAATAGGGGTTTGTCTTTTTGCCCAACCAATACGGCTCAACTCAGTGAATTGTTCACAGATTTAAATTCCTTTGTCCGAAAGTTAACACTTAAGAGACATTTTACTCTGAAACAAATAGATAAAACTCTTAAACCCATATTTACTCAGGAAGCACCCAACACCCTGGTTACAGTAAATGAACAAGAACTAGAATTAGAAAAATGCATAACCACATCCCTCAAAGGACGGTCTAGATTCTATCCTACAGCCTCCAAGGGCAATTTTATAGAGACATTTTACGCACTGGTGTTAGAGGACGTTCAAGCACTTTGCCAAGAGTCCATCCACTATCCCTCCAACCTCACCCAAGCTGAAAAGACAGCACTAAACCAGCTAAGAAGGAACCCCAATCTTATCATAAAACCTGCTGATAAAGGGGGAGGCATAGTGGTTTTGAACAAACAGGATTATGTCCAGGAATCCCTTCGCCTCCTCAGTGACCCGCTCAGTTATGAAACACTCAAGGAAGATCCTACACGTACATATCACAATTTGCTTAAAACATTTATCAACAAGGCCCATATGGAGGGACTGATCACCAAGGGGGAACGAAACTTCATCATAATTGAAAATCCATCTGTTCCATATTTTTACCAACTACCTAAAATTCATAAAAATTTACACAAACCACCCGGAAGACCGATAATTTCGGGTATCGACTCTGTAACCTGTAATTTGTCCAGATTTGTGGACCGCCACCTACAAAAATATGTCCAAAGACTAGAATCATATACTAAAGACTCAAAACATTTGATTGATATGCTGAAGGAATATGGGTGGAGTTCGGAATATACATGGCTGACATGTGATGTGTCAGCTCTGTATACCAACATTCCCTATACATTTGGGATCGAAGCAGTACAATTTTATTTTAACTCTGACACTGATATGCCACAGATCTAAAAAACATTCCTAATCCAATGTGTGGAATTCATTTTAACACACAACTATTTCTCCTTTATGGATACTATGTACCGCCAGGTAGGGGGTACGGCCATGGGTAGCAGTTTTGCACCCAGTTATGCCAACCTGGCCATGGGTTTGCTTGAAAATTTATATATCTATCACAACAATCCCTTTTGGGAACACATAGTGCTGTACAAGCGCTATATAGATGATTTAGTGTTTATTTGGAGGGGTGACCCATCCCACATATCACACTCCCTAAATTACCTCAATTCCAATAGAGTAGGCTTGTCCTTTACATCACAGCACAGTAATGTATCCATGAACTTTTTGGACTTGGTCTTGTTCCATGAACATGGACAGATAAAAACCAAAACACATTTCAAAACTGTCGATTCAGACAACTATATTCACTTTAAGAGTTTTTATTACAAATCCTGGACCCTCAACACCACATACAACCAATTCCAATGCATTCATAGAAACTGTACAGACATCAAGGACTACAATACACAATCCAAAATTCTAGTTAAGAAATTTCAAAAACGTAAGTATCCTAAGAAGCTCATACAGAATGCAAGAAACAGAGCCAAACATACACAGGATACAATCACCAAAAATGGTAGTGCACATACAGAACCCGACAACACATTGAGATTTATCACGAAATACAGTGCCCAACATAAGGCCCTTAAAGATATTCTCACCAATAGATGGGAGATTTTGAGACAAGATCAGTTTTGAATCCATTCCAATAAGACCAATTATGACGTATCGCAGGGCACCCAATCTCCGAAATCTCCTGGCTCCGAGTAAATTGAAAACCCAAACATCCACACCCACACAACCAGCAGGCTGTTATACATGCCAAAAGAAACGTTGTCTGGCTTGTAGTTTCATTGTTTGTTCTTACTGTATTGTAGCATTCAGCAACAATAATGTTTATCCTATTCACAAACACATCAACTGTGAAACCAGATTTGTAATCTATGTGGCGTCTTGTCCCTGCGGCCTGCAGTATGTTGGCCGTACAACACAACTATGGCGGGACAGAATAGGACAACATAGACGCAACATCGAAAAAGGATTCCCGAACCACAGTCTTTCTCGACATTTTGATATTGTCCATAACCAGAATCATAATCAGAATCAGAATCAGGTTTATTTCGCCAAGCATGACTGGGTCATGCCCAGAATTGGGTTCGGTACAAAAAACAGAGAACTCAGGGGCACGAAAAGGCAATAACAAAGACATTAAAAACAACCATGACAACTTACAACAAAAACAGTAGGAAGATGTACGCTAAAAGAGTGTAGCTTTACAGAAGTATGGCACTAATAAAGGCACTAATAATGACATGGGTGGCAGGAAAACAAAAAAAAAAAGACACACAGTCAGTGGATGACCTATCGCTCATATCAATGGACCATATGATCTGGCAGCTGGCCTGAGCGAGGGAGCCAGTGAATGGAGTTCAAGAGTTTAATGGCAGCAGGGAAGAAGGAATCCAGCAGAAGTGTCCGTTATGGCAATAGAAGTCATAAACCCTATGAGCACCCTTGCAATTCAGACTTTAAAGAACAGGGAGATCTTTTGGATACAGACCTTGAAAACACTAGTTCCCATAGGACTGAATGAACAATTAGAGAAACCTTTCTAGTTATGTGATTCCCCCCCCCCCCCCCCCCCCAGAATGAGGTCCCCTAATTCCCTACCTTCACGTAGCGTTTAATTGGTATGTACATGTGGTAGAGGATCATATGTGACACCTAAATGGAGCCAATGCCTATACGAGCCCTCATATAATCTCGGGTGTGCAGTCTAGAGCAAGTATCAATATACATTCTGTACAGTTGGACTATATATCTAGAATATAGTTATACAACAATAGAGATTTGCTCACAGTTGCTCTCTTTTAAATCATTTTAAGTTGAAATCATGTAACTAGCATGATTGATTGATCAACTAATTAATGTCCCTATTATTGTTCTTATTATTGTTACTTATGTTATTTTCATGATTATTTTATTGTTTTTTTAATTATTTTATATGTATATATAAGTGACTCATTTATCTGCATATGTCTTCTTTACAGATGGAGTACATAAACATGGGTGTATATATATATTTTATATTCCAAGGTTTATACATGTCCCTTGTGTCCTCCACTACATGATTGCCTGTCCGTATTTGCATGCTGAATTTGCATAGTGCATCCTGCGCTGTGCGGATATAGACATGCATCTCCCCCTATCATGCCCTACACTAACATGGAGGTTGTGGTAGGAATGTGGTAGGGATGGTTATTATTATTATTTTTATTTTTTTATGTGTTTTTTAAATATTATATACTTTCCCTTAGCAGCATATAAATCCCGTTTTTTGACCAATGAGGTTGGGACAGAGTTTTGCTCTTCCCTTCCCCTGCTCCCCCCCCCCCCGCCCTTTAGGAAGGCCCACATCCATCATGGAGGCTGCGGCGGAGGTGCCCTCAGGTGATGCGCTTCCGCTTAGCCGCACACAACATCATAATGAGCCGGGTTTTTCTCTCCGCTCCGACAATGCCCTTCTCCAAAATGGCGGCCGCAGTATTTCCGCCCACAGTTGACACACTTCCGCCTTGACGTGGTGTTCCAATCAGCATGCGGTAGAGCGGAATTTTCCGCACCGACCACGCCTCCAACATTAAACGCCCGCTGGCTGGACACAAGTATAGTAGTCATTGAGTATATTAGAGGTCAGTGCGGCGCCCGCTCGCAACAGAGGCGCTGCGCTGTACGTGCACAACTTCTGAGGTAAGAATTATCTTGACTTATTGTTACACTGCGGTATGAGACAGATAAGGGCAAATAGGACACTTAAAGGTCCCATATCATTACTTGAGAGATAATGTGATACATGACATAGAAAGATATGGGACAACAATGTTTGTGGATAGTATGCACCTATAAAGAATCCCTAATATTGCACAATAACAAGTATAGCATGTATGCACCTCCAAGGAATCACTAACATTGCGGTAAAAGACACAACAACAAATGAAAACCTTCCAATCCCTTTGTTTTCTATATGACTTTTGATATGGTTTTTAGATATTTATGTGTTCCTTATGATGATATGTAAATTGCAGATGGTCCTTTATTTATGTGTTACAGCTGCTCCTTTCTTATATTTTGCCTATGGAAGCGGGCTTGAGACCCGCGAAACGCGTTGCAATTGTTGTTCTGGAGTACATATTAAATTTTGTCTACACTTTCCACAGTGGTTGTGTTTTTTGGCTTCTAGGGAGGTAAGTCCACCCTTACCCCCCAGATTTTATTGTTTTTAAATTTGTTCATATTTTATTCTGCTGGCGCCTCTGTAACTATCGTCTCTGCAATCCAGTCAGGGACTCCATCTCTTAGGTGTCCTTTGACTGCAGTAGAGTCTGATTCCCAGCAGTCAGGGAATCACTGGCTCATATACTGTCACACCAAACTTTTACACATTGTCAGGTGTCCAGAGGTTAGTTATACTTGTATTATTGGTGATTCTGCAGATCATCAATAATCAGATTCTCTCTGTGTGTTGACACCGATCGTTACAGAACGGCAGACCTTGAAAAACAAAATGGACGCACTTAACAGCCGTCTTGATACACTCACCACCTCGGTGAAAAATTTCATCAGAGTGCTAGATGGTCAGCAGGCCCAGATCTCTGCTATATCTGGGTCCTTACAGGTCCTTCAGACGGCTGTAAATTCAGTGCGATCTCCTCCAGTTACAGACTTACGTATGTCTGTACCCGAAAGGTTTTCTGGTCATAGATGTAACGATCGGTGTAACAGAGAGGATCTGATTATTGGTGATCTGCAGTATCACCAAAAATACAGATATATACCTGATCATTGATGATCTGCAGTATCACCGATAATCAGATATATCTCTAACCTCTGGACACCTGAGGTATGAGTGTTTGGGTGCAACAGTAATACTTTGAGGACAATACCTGGAGTACAGGTACAAAAGCAGTAAGGAATACTGCACAAGAGAACAAGTTCCTTCCAGTAGCCAGAGACTCTCCCGAAGGGAGGAGTCAGGCTGGGGGTAGGAAGGGCCAGAGCGTGAGTGACACCAAGGAAGGTGTCACTAACTGATCTGTGAACTATCTCCTAACTGGGAGATAGTTCTCGAGGTCGGGCAAGCCAGGTCGGCAACACACAGACAGATAAAGTACACAGACAGAAGGCTGGTTCGGTAATCCTAAGGAACGCAGGGTTTGGCAACAGAGTATCAGATAAAGTGAAGTACCGAATCAGTGATCAGAAGAGTAGTCAGGAAAGCAGAAAGTCATAACAGATAATAAACAATGCCTAATCTTGGGTGTGAGCTCCGTGATCATCAACACCCTGGAACTAGTCTGGTATATAACAGAATGGTAACTCAGATTCCTAATCTTGGGTGTGAGGTCCTTGATCATCAACACTCTGGAACTAGTCTGAAGTATAACAGAATGGTAACACAGTATCTGACAATAGGTCTGAGTGCTTCCACGTAGTGATCGCAACGGCAGACAACCAGAGAATGACCAGCACCCAGTATATATAGTAAAGCGCTCTCCAGTGCCTCCCCTAAATGCTGGACCAATGGGAACTGGTTGAATCGTCAGCTGACCGGCTTGGTCAGCTGACTCCCTTCTGGCTGTCATAAAAGTTCTGCCTCTCAGCGCGCGCGCGCATCCTTCTGAACCTGTGTGGACTATCAGTCCCAGCCACACCAGACATGTGTTGTAAAGCACCCGCCGCGCTAGACGCGGAACCGGCCGCACCGCTATCAGAGCATGCGGCGGTTTCTCAGCGTTCAGCCATAATAGTGGATGTAGGCCTATGCGTGCAAACCGCCGCGTTGGAAGCGGAATCAGCCGCCTTGTTCTGAGTACACGCGGTGGCTTTTCCGCGTTTTCTAACAGTACCCCCCTCCCCTGAGGAGTGGACTCCGGACAGCTCCTACCCGGTTTCTCAGGATGTAGGGTGTGGAATTCCTTCCTTAATTCATCCGCATGCATGCGGCAATCAGGTACCCATGTTCTTTCCTCAATGCCATAACCCTTCCAGTGAACCAGATACTGTACTGAGTTCTGTACAATACGTAAGTCTAAAATCTTTTCTACTTCATACTCAGGTTGGTCATCCACCATCACAGGGGGAGGAGGAGTGGAATCTACATGCACTGCTGGCTTAAGCAGGGATACATGGAATGATCTCACACCACGCATGCTGGCAGGAAGATCAATGGCATAAGTAACATTATTGATTTTCCTGGTTACTGGGCCGAGGGGAGTCCTTTCAGGGGCACGAAATGGGCCATTTTACTGAATCTGTCGACTACCACCCAAATGACTGACATGCCCTCAGACTTCGGGAGTTCACCCACAAAATCCATGGACAAATGGATCCAATGGTTCACTCGGGTGGGTAAAGACTGCATTGTTCCCACAGGTGCCTGACGGGAGGGTTTACTTCTTGCACACACTGCACATTCTCTCACATACTCCTTGCAGTCAGTTGCCAATGAAGGCCACCATGCACATCTAGCAACAAGGTCCTGTGTTCTGGTGGCCCCAGGATGTCCAGCATTTTTGTGGGAGTGGAACATCTGCAATATCTGGAGGCGAAATTGCAATGGTACAAACATGACCCCCTCAGGCTTTCCCTCAGGGACATCCTGCTGGAATGGACTTAACGTTTCAGTCCAGTTCCTCCAGGTCTCTGTGGCTGCCAACACCACTTTCTGTGGGAGAATAGTCTCTGGGTCTGAGGGCTGTGCTGTCTCTGCCTTAAAACATCTGGATAAAGCATCTGCTTTAATGTTTTTACTACCCGGGGTATACGTAATTACAAATCTGAATCTTGAGAAAAACAGTGACCACCGAGCCTGTCGGGGACTCAATCTCTTAGCCCCCTCGATGTATTCCACATTTTTGTGATCAGTGTAAACTGTAATCGTATGTTCTGCTCCTTCTAGCCAATGAAGCCATTCTTCAAAGGCAAACTTAATGGCTAGGAGCTCCCTGTTGCCTATATCGTAGTTTTTCTCTGCGGGTGAAAATCTACGGGAGAAATAGGCACACGGGTGTAACCTTCCCTGCAACCCAGAACGCTGAGACAGCACAGCCCCTACCCCAACCTCCGAGGCATCTACCTCCACAATAAAAGGATAGGAGATGTCAACGTGTCTCAAAATGGGGGCAGTACAAAACAATTCCTTCAGGGTGGAGAAAGCAGCAAGGGCTTCAGGGGACCAGTGGTTAGTATCTGCCCCTTTCTTTGTGAGGCTGGTGAGGGGTGCGATGACTGTGGAGTACCCCTTTATAAACCTTCTATAGTAGTTAGCGAACCCTAAGAATCTCTGGACATCCTTCAGTCCCACCAGCTGAGGCCATTCCAGAACAGCAGAGACTTTGGCAGGGTCCATAGAAAGGCCCGAAGTTGAAATTATGTACCCCAGAAAGGCGACAGATGTTACCTCAAAAATGCATTTCTCCAACTTGGCAAATAACATGTTCTGTCTTAGCTTGCGCAACACAAACCTGACATGATACCTATGCTCAGAGAAGTTGGCTGAGAAGATTAGTATATCATCCAGATATACCAGGACAAATTTGCCTAAAACTTCTCTGAACACCTCATTAATGAGCTCCTGAAAGACGGCCAGGGCGTTACACAACCCGAAGGGCATCACCAGGTACTCGTAATGCCCATCGGGTGTGTTAAAGGCCGTCTTCCACTCATCGCCCTCTCTGATCCGTACCAGGTTGTAAGCACCCCGCAAATCCAATTTTGAGAAAATCTTAGCATTGGTGACCTGAGTGAATAAATCGTCTATCAAAGGCAATGGATAGCGATTTTTTACTGTGATTTTATTCAGGCCCCGATAATCAATGCACGGCCGAAGGCCCCCGTCTTTTTTCTTTACAAAAAAGAAACCTGCTCCAGCAGGCGACTGGGAAGGGCGAATTAACCCCTTAGCTAAGTTTTCACGGATATATTCCTGCATGGCCAATTTTTCAGGCCCAGATAAATTGTAGAGATGACCTCTAAGGGGCATACAACCAGACCGGAGATCAATTGGACAATCGAAAGGGCGGTGTGGAGGAAGTTTATCGGCTGACTTAGGACAAAACACATCTGCAAACTCAGAATATTGATCTGGCAATCCTTCCACGTGAATCTTGGTCTTACCCAAGGTTACCTTCGCTAAACAATGATGAAGACAATAGGAAGACCAGCTCGTTAGCTGACCAGTGGCCCAATTAATCTGAGGTGAGTGAAGTTGTAACCAAGGCATGCCAAGAATGATCGTGGAGGTTGTCATTCGTAAGACAAAAAAATGCAGACTTTCTCTATGCAACACCCCGATAGTGACCCCCACTTCTGGAGTTTGTGACAGAGGACTGTTACCCTGCAGAGGAGAATTATCTACGGTGGTAACCTGAATCGGTGGTCTTACCGGGGTGACCGGAATACCTAATTTTTTTGCAAATTCACAATCCATAAAATTAGCCGCTGAGCCTGAGTCATTGAAGGCTTCAGTGACTTCAGACCTATCTTCCCACGAAACAGTACAGGGAAGAAGCAAACGTTTATCATCTAGGGGTAAAAATTGCACGTCTAGGGTATTACCCCCGACTACACCTAGGCAGTAGCGTTTCCTGACCTCTTAGGACAATTCTGCACTCTGTGACCCCCCTCTGAACAATAAAGACAGAGCTGCTCTGATATTCTGCGTTTCTGATCCACTTGAGACAATTTAGACCGACCAATCTGCATTGGCTCCGGTGGAGGTGAAGCGGGTGGAAGTGGAGTCACTGGGGGTGCAGCGTGGGACACTACTCTCGCATGTTTTTTTCCCCGAGTCTGTCTCTGGTAGCGCAGCCAGCGATTTATCCTGATGGCCGATGAAATGGCCTCATGGATTTAGGTTCAGACTGACTTAACATAAGATCAGAGACCTCGTCTGATAACCCTGATAAGAAACAATATAAAAGAGCAAATGTGTCCCACCTGGCCGATACTGACCATCTCCTAAATTCAGCAGCATAATCTTCAACCGGACTCTTGCCTTGACGTAGAAGTTCGAGCTTCCGCTCAGAAGTCGAGGCAATGTCTGGATCATCGTAAATTATAGCCATAGCTTTAAAGAATTCCTCTACAGAGGTCAGGGTCTGATGACTGCTGGGAAGGCTATAGGCCCAGGTCTGAGAATCGCCTGATAACACAGTTTTAATAAACGTAACCCTTTGGGCCATCGTTCCTGAAGAATTAGGTCTTAACTCAAAGTATGATAACACCCTACTTCTAAAATTTCGGAAGTCAGATCTGTGACCAGAAAATCTTTCAGGTACAGTCATACGTATGTCTGTGCTATGAGGAGATCGCACTTCCTTCACAGCCGTCTGGAGGGTTTGTACAGTTCCAGACAAAGCGTCCATTAATGTCTGGTGGCTGCCGAGCACTTGATTGATGTTTTCCACCGAAGTGGTAAGTGCGCCCAGACGGCTGGTGAGTGCGTCCATTTGCATTTGGTCTGCCGTTCTGTAACAATTGGTGTAACAGAGAGGATCTGATTATTGGCGATCTGCAGTATCACCAAAAATACAGATATATACCTGATCATTGATGATCTGCAGTATCACCGATAATCAGATATATCACTAACCTCTGGACACCTGAGGTATGAGTGTTTGGGTGCAACAGTAATACTTTGAGGACCATACTTGGAGTACAGGTACAAAAGCAGTAAGGAATACTGCACAAGAGAACAAGTTCCTTCCAGTAGCCAGAGACTCTCCCGAAGGGAGGAGTCAGGCTGGGGGTAGGAAGGGCCAGAGCGTGAGTGACACCAAGGAAGGTGTCACTAACTGATCTGTGAACTATCTCCTAACTGGTCAACTGAGGCTCATGCGGCTTTTTTCCACACACAGAAAAAACTGTTCTGTTCAGCACCTATACTGAGACATGTCGATGTCACCTTTCCCTTCATTGTGGAGGTTGATGCTTCAGAGGTGGGGGTAGGAGCTGTATTGTCTCAGAGGTCGGGTTTGCAGGGCAAACTCCACCCATGTGCCTATTTTTCCCATAGATTTTCACCCGCAGAGAAAAACTACGACATAGGTAATCGGGAGCTTTTGGCCATCAAGTTAGCCTTTGAGGAATGGCGACACTGGTTAGAAGGTGCAGAACACACTATCACAGTTTATACAGATCATAAGAATCTGGAGTACATAGAGGGTGCTAAAAGACTTAGTCCCTGCCAGGCCAGGTGGTCCCTCTTCTTTGCAAGATTCAGATTTGTAATTACATATACCCCTGGTAATAAAAACATCAAAGCTGATGCCTTATCCAGGTGTTTTGAACCTGAGACAGTACAGCCCTCAGCCCCTGAGACCATCCTACCTCAGAAGGTAGTTCTGGCAGCCACTGAGACTTGGAGGGATTGGACAGTCACTCTGAGTCCTTACCAACAGGATGTTCCAGAGGGGAAGCCTGATGGGGTCATGTTTGTGCCACTGCCTTTCCGGTTACAACTCTTGCAACTGTTCCATTCTCACAAGAATGCTGGTCATCCCGGGGCCACCAGAACTCAGGATTTGTTGGCCAGATATGCATGGTGGCCTACATTAGCAACAGATTGTAAGGAATTTGTAAGAGAGTGTGCAGTGTGTGCAAGGAGTAAACCCTCTCGTCAGGCCCCTGTTGGCACCTTACAGCCTTTGCCAGTCCCGAGTGAACCATGGACGCATGTCTCCATGGATTTTGTGGGTGAGCTCCCTCGGTCTAAAGGCCAAGACGGTCATTTGGGTGGTAGTGGACAGATTCAGTAAGATAGCTCATTTTGTCCCTCTGAAAGGACTACCCTCGGCCCAGGAATTGGCTGATCTCTTCATCCAGCACATTTTCCGGCTGCATGGCATTCCGGAGAATGTAGTGTCAGATCGGGGAGTCCAATTTGTTTCAAAGTTTTGGAAAGCCTTCTGCCATCAGTTAGACATGGATCTTGCATTTTCATCAGGCTACCACCCACAGACCAACGGCCAGACCGAGAGAGTTAACCAATCCCTGGAACAGTTCCTCAGGTGTTATGTTGCAGACGCGCAATCCGATTGGGTAAAATTTTTGCCGTTTGCGGAATTTGCGCACAACAATCTGAAAAGCTCCTCTTCTGGGTTTTCCCCATTCCAGGTAGTGTCAGGAAGATCACCTAAGTTTTCTCCTCTGCCGGTCGCATCTACACAGTTCCCAGCTCTGGAGAATTGGCAGAGGGCTCTAAAGGAGATTTGGGGAATGGTTAAGAGGAATCTGGGGAAAGCTTTTCAGACCCAGAAAAGACAGGCAGATAAAAGACGGTCCGTAGAGTGGAAGTTCTCTCCAGGAGATTTGGTGTGGGTATCCACTCGACATTTGGCCTTGAAACAACTGTCACCCAAACTGGGCCCTAGATTTATAGGACCATTTCCAGTGGCCAAGAAAATCAATAATGTCACTTACGCGATTGATCTCCCAGCCGGTATGAGAGGTGTGAGATCATTCCATGTGTCTCTTTTGAAGCCAGCAAGCCCCCCCCCCCCCCCCCCCCCCGTGTTAGTGGATAATCAACCAGAGTATGAAATTGAAAAGATCCTGGACTCTCGCTTAGTGCAGAACTCGGTGCAGTATCTGGTCCACTGGAAAGGATATGGCATAGAGGAAAGATATTGGGTGCCAGATTCCCGCATGCATGCGAAGGAGTTAAAAAAGGAGTTTAATGACTTACATCCTGGGAAGCCTGGTGGGAAGTGTCCGGAGTTCACTCCTCGGGTGGGGTACTGTAATGGATGGCGGTGACACCGCCGAGCGGTCTGACAGCGAGGCGGCTAAGGCCGCGTTCAGACCGGCGGTTTCTCCGCAGCAGCAGCGTGCGTCTGATTTGTCTGAGCCTAGTAGTGCGCACAGATGGAGAGCTACGCGCGCGCGCACTAACAGGCAAGCCCTTTATGCCAATAGGAGAGGGATCAGCTGATCCCAGCGCAGCAGGTGATTGGCTGGATGGGACTGGGCGGCGCTGAGGAGCGCTCTGCTATATATACTTCTCCCCTGTCAGTTGCCGGTTGTCTGCCATTGCAAATGCTTATGTGTTAGCACTCAGACCATAGTCAGATCCTTCAGTGTGGTTGAACCAGGTGGACCTGGGAATCCACACTTAGCCAGATTACTGTGTTATTATTGTGTTATACTCCAGACTAGTTCCAGGGTGTTGAGACCACGGACCTCACACCCAAAAACTAGGGATACTGTGTTATTATTGTGTTATACTCCAGACTAGTTCCAGGGTGTTGAGACCACGGACTTCACACCCAAGACTAGGGATACTGTGTTATTATTGTGTTATATTCCAGACTAGTTCCAGGGTGTTGAGACCACGGACCTCACACCCAAGACTAGGGATACTGTGTTATTCTTGTCTTATACTTTAGACCAGTTCCTGGGTGTTGAGAACACGGACCTCACACTCTAGACTAGGCCTATGCTTGATATCTGTTATGACCTATTGCTTTCCTGACCCTCCTTCTGCTCTCTGATTCGGTACTTACGCACATCTGATTACTTGTTGCCAACCCTGCCTGTCCCTGGTTACTGTATCAGTCTTCTGTCTCTGTACCTTATCTGCTCGTGTGTTGCCGACCCGGCCTGGCCGACCTCTCTTACTGTCTACAGAGACTTCCTGTCTCTCAAAGGGACCTCTCTGCAATCCAGTCAGGGACTCCATCTCTTAGGTGTCCTTTGACTGCAGTAGAGTCTGATTCCCAGCAGTCAGGGAATCACTGGCTCATATACTGTCACACCAAACTCTTATACATTGTCAGGTGTCCAGAGGTTAGTTATACTTGTATTATTGGTGATTCTGCAGATCATCAATAATCAGGTATACATCTGTATTCTTGGTGATACTGCAGATCACTAATAATCAGATTCTCTCTGTGTGTTGACACCGATCGTTACAAAAGGATTCGAAAAATCCCCCACTCACATTTTTTTATAGAAAAAAAACTGGAAATTCAGATTTCTTAAATGAACAAAAGAAAATTTCAAATTTTCTGTACATCCAATCATTTTTATTGAATTTCTGAAGAATTAGATATTTTCATTGTATTGTATGGCCACCTTTAGTTGAGTATAGATCTCCCCCTTATCTGCTTGTGAGACTGAGCAGAATACAATATGTTGCCAGGATAATCCCTCCCTCAAGACCTCCTAGGAAAGGATTCTAATATAGAACAACAGCATTATCCTATATAATAAAACTATAAGGAATCTGTCCGTACCTGGTGGGATTTCCGCCGAGACCCCGACGTAATCCATTGTTTTCGGGTCTTGGCGCTTGTTCCCCGCTGATGACGCTGTTCCTGGCTTACAGGCTGCACATTCTGATAGGCGGAGGGCGTGTTCCCAGTACGTCCTCCGCAAAAACAATAGTCAGCTGACTCCGGTCAGCTGATAGAGCGGTGTCAGCTGACATTACAACTGACACCAAGGCAGGGCCGTGCTGTGTGATTGGATGTGCGGAGTGTGGCCGGCCACTGATTGGATGATGAGTTGTATTTAAATCTGCAGAGTGCTCCCAGTCATCGCCCGTGATAAGCATAGCTTTGGCTAGTTGATGAGTGCGCACTCACTTGTTAAAGGTTGCTGGATATTGACCTTGGCTTGTATTTGACTATCCTTGTCTGTTGTGATTAACCTCTGCTTGATTCCTGGAAATCCTTGCCTGCTGCCTGTACCGACCTTTGCCTGTTACTGGAAACTCTTTGCCTGCTGCCTGGACTGAACTTGCCTGTTACTGGAAACTATTGCCTGCTGCCTGGACAGACCTCTGCATGTTTACTGGATACTCTTGTCTGCTGCCTAGACCGAGCATTGCCTGTTTACTAGATACTTCTTGCATGCAACCTGAACTGGATGACAAGTATACTCAAACTAATCCCTGTCAGTTATTGAACAACTTTGCATGCAGACTCATATGAACTATATCACATACTGCCTGAAACATCCATTGCCTGTTGAATGACGTTGCATAGAGACTTGCTTGAACTGTATTATACCTGGATTATCCATTGCCTGAATCTTGCATGTGGACTTGCTTGATCCCTCTCCTGATACCTGGAAACCTGCACTTGTTATCTCTGCTATTACTGACAAATGACGCTGATAGCCTCATCCTTCTGAACCAAGCTAATAACCCTGTGTGATACTGATGACCCACTAAACTGTGTTATTAGCCTCATTAGGGTTCCAACAGGTTATTCCTCTCTACTGCAGTCTGTATGCCTTGCACGTTAAGACCTGGGGTAACCGTAGTCAGGAGCAGGGCCGGGACAAGGTCCAAGACCAGCAGAGGCTGAGCTGCCCAATAGCGCCTCCCCCCCCCCCCCCACCCCTTCCAGTCCAAGTCCCTCCGGCCAGCATTGGTGATCACCACAAAGCTGGCCACACAACCAGGAACCACTCAGTCAGGAATCAGGATGAGGATCTAAGTACTTGCAGTAGTACTACTACTCACTGTAAATTGAAAATATTACCGCGGGTGTCAGTCCCCACTACACAGCCAGCAGCCAGAAGACGCCTGCGAGGGACATTCATGAGAAGAAGGCAGGCGGTCTCAGGCAAACACACAACAGCCAGCCAGCGTCAACAGAAGGGGGCGGAGCAGGAGTCACGTGGGAGCCACCAGGAAGCATCAGGCACAGTAAGCATAGGCTTACGTAAGATGCAGCCGCAGGATCGATTTCTTCCTATTAGCTATGTGCCCGCACTGCTCAGCGCCCGCCCCGCTATTTGCCTCTGTTAGTTTGGTGCTGCGAGCGGCAGTGGCGCAGATTGCCTTGTACTCCCTCCGAGTGAGAGTGTACAGTGGTTGCCATGGTGACGAATGTCGTGGGCGCCGCCCCCCGCCCAGCCGCTGCCGATATTTTTGTAACTAATCATGCATTAGTTACAAGAATACGCGGCTGGGCGGGGGGCGGCGCCGACGACATTCGTCACCATGGCAACCACTGTACACTCTCTCTCGGAGGGAGTACAAGGCAATCTGCGCCACTGCCGCTCGCAGCACAAAACTAACAGAGGCAAATAGCAGGGCGGGTGCTGGGCAGTGCGGGCACATAGCTAATAGGAAAAAAGCGATCCTGCGCCCCTCAATGACCTCACTGACCAGCGCCCAGAGGCTGTAGCCTTGCCAGACTATGTGTCGGCACGGCCCTGGTCAGGAGACAAATAACGTGTCCTGTTCATGCGGGGGCTTGTCTATAGGTGAAGACGTGGGCCGGGCTCAGAGCCACGGTAATAGATTGGGACATAGAGACTGACTGGGAACATAACCTCTCAAGCCTTATAAAAATGTAACTGTCCCTGCATCATCATTCTGTCCATGTTTTTTGGCTACTGCGCATGTGTAGCCGTATGGACAGAAGGAGGATGGGGACAGGAGGGCGGGCGGCTGTTGGTGTCCACGGCAGGGAGCGCGGTCATGCGCGTGCGGTCTGAAGCGTGGCATAGAGCATGGCTGTGCACCCTGGCGTCACAGCCCTAGCGCCCGTTATCCAACAGGTGGGCTAATTGACTAGCAAGACATACATATTTACAACATTGACACAATAAAAATGATTATTTAAATGTAAATAATCATTTTGTGTCTATAAAGAGGTTGCTATGTGTTGTGTATTATCTGCCCTGTAAACAGTGGACTTCTGTTTTGAAGTCATCTATACATTGCCAAAATTCAAACCAGAGTTTATTTCCACATGACAATATATGTTGTGCTGTTCCAGTAACAATCTATTTCCCAGGATTAGTGTATTGAAGAATACTGAGTAACCACGAGGCTCCTGTCCTGTGTACAGGAAAAATAAACACTGATATATTCATATACTGAAGACCCCATAATGTAGGGGGATGCCTCAATGCAGCAGAAATAACTGCAAGGATTTTTTTTTTACATCACTGTAAGAACAGCAGTTATTGTTTGGCATAAATGAAAAACACAGTGATTATTAAAGGTGACAATGGTTACAAAGAGCTTCACAATTTATAGCTGATTACACTTCTGGATCCCAGATGTTATAGGTTGCAATAAAGCTGTCTTTTTTCTACAGTTTCATGTGTAACAGATGTGTCTTTTCTGCTTTTTTTGTGTGACCCAAACAAAAATATGTTTTGAGCTTCCCACATTTTTTTTTAAAAGCATGATAAATACTGTTCCTGAAAGGTTGATCTTTCAGTCTTGCCAAAGTCAGTGTGTATTTACAGTATTGTCTACATCCTAGGTTCTCAACATGCGGTACGCGTACCCCAGGGGGTACTTCTGATGGTTCCAGGGGGTACTTTGGCTTGATATAATTAACCAAGAACAACAAATTTTGAGTTTTAGAAAATTATAAATCCTATATAAGCAACACCAAATTAGTATTTTAGCTAATTAAAAGCAACAGTAAATGCTTGGAAATTGTTTACAACCAATTATTATGTACTATGATTAAAAATATATTTGTCAAGGGGTACTTGAGATAATGTTTACTATGGCAGGGGGTACTTGGTGAGTACAGGGTTTTAAAAGGGGTACATACCAATAAAATGTTAAGAAACACTGGTCTACATCACAGAGACATACAGAAATGACAATGAATGATTAAATACTACATACACAAGACCAGGGCCGGGCCGAGGCAGAGGCTGGAGAGGCTCCAGCCTCAGGGCGCAGTGTAGGAGGGGGCGCACAATTCATTCAGCTGTCATTCCCAATTGTGTTTGAAGCAGAAAGAAATAAGAAAAGGGGATACATGACAGTGACTGCAAGCCAGGTAACTAGATATTAAGGTGGGGAGGTTGGGGGCCTAGGGCACCTATTAGTCTAATAGCAATCAGTGTGTGAAGGCTGGGGTGGGAGGGATGGAGGGGTGCACTTTGCTGTCTCAGCCTTGGGTGCTGAAGGACCTTGTCCCGCCTCTGCACTTTGCGATAGATAAGTGACTTTTGGGTTGCAGTTTGGGCACTCGGCCTCCAAAAGGTTTGCCACCACTGTCCTAATCTAATGTCCCACCATTGCTAGGTTCATGTAAATTTGTCTCCACCCATTACCACACCTACATTCTGGTCCATGGCCCACCCATTTTTCGGTGCAGCACGATAAGCACGCCGCACAACGTGATCCTCATATTTTTGGCACGCTAGCTGCAGTGTGCTGAATTCTGCTGCCTACTGTATGTACAGTATACGCTGTTCTCTAGTGCCTGCACTGTGTGCTGATCTACCTCCAGTGTGTACAGTGTAAGGTGTTACTCTGTGCCTTTACTGATTGTAAACCAGCTGTATTGTATGCTGATCCCTGCTACTTTTAGTATGTACAGTATTAGCTGTAAAGCCTGGTACACACATACAATTTTGATTAGCCAATTTTAGCTCTGTTCATAAAATGAATTGTCTGTTGGCCCACTTACTGCACGGGGATGGTAAAATTGGTCAGTGATTGACTAATCAAAATTGTATGTGCGTATACATCTTTGATCTATGCCTATACTGATTGTAAATTATCTAAATAAAGGACAAGGGGCTTCATCCAATATTTCGTTGGGCAGGCCTGTTATCTGTAGCTTACACCGGTGCTAAGTTCATGTACATTTGGCCCTATTAATGGCCATGCCCACTCACATCATGGCCACGCTCATTTTTTGCCTCCCCACCTGGTGCCCACAGGTGCCCCTGATCTCCAAGGACCCTAAAAAAACGCCCCTGTAAATATGTATGCCATGAGGGTGTATTACTGCTATATTTGCTAATAAGGGCTTGTAATCATTGGTAGTGTGCAATTAGAAAACGAAAAACACAACATGGAAAAAATACACCTTTATTTCCAAATAATATATTGTCACCATACTTTGTACTAGGGACATAATTAAAATCTTGTGATAACCAGGACAAATAGGCATATAAAATGTGTGGGTTTTATAGTAGCAATGTTTATATTAAAACTATAGGGGATTAAATTGGAGAAATAGTGTATTTTTTCATTTTGTTCCTTGATTTTTTTTCTAGGAAATAAAGTAATTACGGAAAACAAATAATAAACCCCAAAAAGCCTAATTGGTGATGAAAAAAAACAAGATATAGATGATTTTATTGTGATTAGTAGTGATTAAAGCGGAATGAAACCCAGCATTTCTACTTTGCTCTAAAAGATTATTTACAGCATATTATATAAAACCAGCATTTTGTTTTTATTAGAACTGCATTCAAAGGGTTAACACAGGCTTTAGAAGCTTCCCTGCCTGCAGAGCTGGCCGCTTCCGAACTTTAGGTAATGTTATCTTGTGTTTAATTGTATCAAGTGAGAAATGTAAACAAAGCTTTCTCTCACACTGGGGTCCCCTGAACAAAGTCAGACAAGCATAAATGCTTTCTGATACTTTCTGATTAAGTTAGAGGATGAATAAAGCAGTTATAAATAAAATGCAAAGTCAGCTCTCAGAGTAAAATAAGTGTACTTTAGGAACGTATAATTTCTAAATGAATAATAATACTTATGCACAAAAGCAAATATGCTAACCGTATGGCATATAAAAAGTAGGAAAACATGTTTTTATTGAATTTTATGTCAGGGTTTTATAACGCTTTAAGCTTTTGGCAAATGAAAGGGATGGGCACTGAAGGGTGAAAATTGCTCTTGTCCGTTAGAGTAAAATCCCCTTGGGGTGAAGTGGTTAAGCAACATCAAGGGCATTGTTCCCATCCTTACCCCACCTGCTAGAAGCCACTCATCAGGCGCTGTGCTGCAGCATTTTTCTGAATCGGTACATAAAACACCTGGTGTAATGATTCGCTCAGCTGGCTGCACAGGCAGACAGCTGTTTGACCATTCCTCTAGTCTGTGGGCTGCAGGTCTCTGGAAGAGAGACCTGTCTTACCTTTGCAAGTTTCTGATCTGCTCTGCTGCTGAGGAATTTGCATACATTGGTTATGCAAGTCACCCAGCTAACTCCTTTGTAGGCTGGCAGTATAAAGAGCTATGTTTCCCAGAGTCCTTTGCTGGTCATCCCTTCAGGGTTTGTTGAAACACTCCTAGAGTGTCAGCCATGCTATTTCTTGTCAAAGTTATCTTAGAGTAATTATTGGGACTGCACTAGGCAGTTTCCCTAGTGCAGTTAGATTGTTTTCTGTGTTCTCTGTATTGCCTCTCTGTTGCGATTGTCCTGTCACCAACTGTGGTTGTCAGGAAATCGTTCTGTCTGTCTGGGGTGCTAACCAGAGCAGCGGTTGCTACTGGTAGCCCCTTCTGTTAATCTGTCTGTCTTGTTTTGATCGCACTAGCCTCTGGCGGTAGCGGCTGTGGATCCTTCTGATCTTTGTTCTTGGAGTGTGGGCTGGAGCAGCGGTTGCTACCGGCTACCTCATCTGTCTGTCGTGTTTGGATCGCACTAGCCTCTAGCGGTAGCGGCTGTGGATCCTTCTGATCTTTGTTCTTGGAGTATAGCTGGAGCAGCGGTTGCTCCCTGCTATCTCATCTGTCTGTCGTGCTTGGATCGCACTAGCCCCTAGCATTAGCGGCTGTGGATCCTTCTGATCTGCTTTCTTGTTCCTGTACTCGGATCGCACTCGCTCTGGCGGAAAGAGCAGTGGATCTTTCCTATCCTATTTCCCGTCTGTTTGTCTGTCTTGTCTGATACGAACGCTTGCTGTAGGCTCGGTGAGGTAACCGTTAAGCAAACGCTCACGTCCTCTGTTTCGTGTTTGTCTGTCGGTGGTTAGTTAGGCGTGCTTGTCTCTGTTGCGCTTAACGTGCAGAGATTGCGCTCTAAACGCGTTCGCTGTTGGGAATGAGTGCGGTGTTCGCGTTTAGTTAGCGTTTGTTATTTTCTCATTGTCGTTTGCTGTGCCTTTGCTACTCTTGTGTTCTGTTCTGGTCAGTCTTGTGTCACTTCTGGCGATCGCCTCTCTCGCGATCGCATTCATACTTTGTTTCTGCGAATGTGTGTTCACCGTCGCTGGGTGGCGACTAGATTGGGGAACACACATTTAGCCTATCTCTGTGCTCTTCTCTTTAAGGGCTGTTCAGTCCCGCACTGTCTTAGATCTGTACAATTCTAATCTGGCATTTGTGGCCGTGCAGAGGCTCGTCTTCACTCCACAGCACCATCTGCTGGTGGGAATTGCCCTCTGCTGGTGCATTGCACCTAGCCTGGGTTCACCCAATTATACGCTTGTGGAAGGTTTTCGCTGTGTCAGTGCGCATCTTGTGCGCTGACCGCGAAAACGATTCCGCAAACGTTACACCTGGTCCACAAAAACAATGAAAGCCTATGAGAAGGGACAATGTGTGTTCTTACTAGGCAAGTGTAGGGGTCAGCAGGCACACAGTAGAGGTGCAGACCACCAGCCTATGTGTACTGCTGCCCATAATTATTCATACCCCTGGCAAATTTTGACTTAAAGTTACTTTTATTCAACCAAAAAGTAATTTTTTGACAGGAAATGACATAGGTGTCTCCCAAAAGATAATAAAACGATGTACAAGAGGCATTATTGTGGGAAAAAACATTTATCAGCTTTTATTTACATTTGAGCAAAAAGTGTCCAGTCCAAAATTATTCATACCCTTCTCAATAATCAATAGAAAAGCCTTTATTGGCTATTACAGCAATCAAACGCTTCCTATTATTGCAGACCAGCTTTTTGCATGTCTACACAGGTATTTTTGCCCATTCATCTTTAGCAATAAGCTCCAAATCTTTCAGGTTGGAGGGTCTTCTTGCCATCACCCTGATCTTTAGCTCCCTCCACAGAATCTCAATTGGATTCAAGTCAGGACTTTGGCTGGGCAACTCCAAAACATTAATGTTGTCTGCTAACCATTTCTTAACCACTTTTGCTGTGTGTTTTGGGTCATTGTCATGCTGAAATGTCCACTGGTGCCCAAGGCCAAGTTTCTCTGCAGACTGCCTAATGTTGTTGTTGAGAAACCTCATGTATTGCTCATTTTTATATTGTGCTGTTTACTGTGATTAGGTTCCCTGGTCCATTGGCAGAAAAACATCCCCAAAGCATTAGGTTCCCGCCACCACGTCTGACAGTGGGGATGGTGTTCTTTGAGTTGAAGGCTTCTCCTTTTTTTACGCCAAATGAAAGAAACATCATTGTGACCAAATAATTCAATTTTTGTTTTATCTGACCATAACACAGTAGACCAGAAGTCTTCTTCTTTGTCCAGATGAGCATTTGAAAAGGCCAAGCGGGCTTTTGTGTGCCTTATCTGAAGAAGTGGCGTCCTCCTTGGTCTGCATCTGTGGAACCCAGCAATGTGCAGTGTCAGTTGGATTGTCTGACAGAGCCCAGATTCACCAGGATGGCCATGGTGGTGATCCTTCCTTTTCACCTCTCTCACTATCCACCTTGGCAGCACAGGTGTCACTTTTGCTTTCCGACCACGTCCTATGACATTTTCCACAGTGAGTAACATCTTGTATTTTTTGAGGAGGTGTGTAGTCCAGAGGAGTCCCAAGACTTCCTACGGATACAGGAAAAACACAGAGAGAGACCAGGAACCCCTTATGGTGCAGTATATTAATGTCAAGTTCTGCATAAATACAAAGTGATGAAGTACTCACAAAGGTGGGTCGCAAGACCAGCAACCACAGTATAAAAAGTGAGGAAATCCCGTCCCCACTCGGGCTCTTTGTCTTCAAATGTATGGGTCGCACTCCAGAAAAAATGATTGTTTGGGTACGCAAAACAAACAATTGACAGCAACCTCTAATAGCTAGGGGGCTGTAAACAATATCACTGGAAGGGAGAAGGCACCCCAAAAAATGACCATGGATGTAATAAATATAAAATGGCTTACCACTAAGAAGAAGGGGCAACGCCAATAAAGGAAAGATATTTTAATAATCAGATACAAAAATGATAACGCGTTTTGCGGAGCACAGTCCGCTTCCTCAGATCAAATAAAGCAGTGTCTGGGTAGCCAAGGTGCAGAGCTTGGAGCGCCTAAAAGGTGGAGTGGAAAAAGTTTTGGGTGGAGTCTTTTATCCGCCCACCCACATATAGTTCACCTCTCAGCAGGTTCATTTTAAGTATGACTAAGGGCAGATTGTAATCCCGACATGTGTCAGTTGATCTTGTGGATGTATTGTCTTTTTTTGTGTGGAGTTGTTAATAAAAGAATACCGGCATTTTACCTACCTTACCTGGTTTGCGGATACTCCCTGTTTGTATACGTGGATTGGCCTGGCTGACCAGATTCTGCACCGGTGGGTGTAAAGTTATCAAAGCGTATTGAACCATTTTTTTTTATCTATATTAAATATTCATTGATACAACAGCCCAGCTTACTACTACTAGGTAAAGCTAATTATCATATTAGCATTTTGCTCTGCTGATTACAAGCTTCAGTAATATTAAAATGTTTTATCTAAAAGACACACTTCTTAAGACTCAGTATGCATCGGGAATATTACTATTAATATTATTATTCATGATTTACAGAAAGCTTAATTCTAAGAAAGAGTCAAAAATAGAATGGAAAGCATGTATAATAATAATGCAAGGTTTAAAAATGATCTACTTGTAATATCTTAAGGCTGTATTATGTCCTGAAGCTAGAACTAGACTAAACAAGGGTTTACATGTAAGGTGTTACATAGGCTACTGGAAACTTATAACATAAGTTACATAACTACCAGTAGAGATGCAGTGACAACTGGCTGCACACATAACAGAGCGTGTAAGGTTGCGTTTTCTGTCATGTGTGGGGGTTTTTTGTGTGCATTTTTAGTGCGTTTGCGTTTTTGTGGTTTGCATATACAAAATGCATTTGTGTTATGTATGCGTTTTTATATTGTGTTTTAGGCACATCCCTAGGAAGAAAACAGGGAGCAGAAATACATTGTTTTAAGAGGCATGTCATATAATGCATATAAAAATGCATGAAAAATAGATATGTTCTGTGATATTTTAAATACAAACTGAAATTCATGTTTGCTGCAGTATATTGACCCAATGCATTGCTAAATAGAAATCTGTTTTGTTGCAGGTTGCAAGCTTAGAACCTGTATACACTGCTGCGTTTGCGCTGCGTTTTTAAAATCGCATGCAATTTTTTAAAATTGCAAGCCTTTATGAGAATAGAAAAAGCGCATTGCACCAGTGTGTACAGGTCTTCACAATTTTCATGATTTTTCAAAAGACCTTGTGATTAAAAAAATGCATGCGATTTGAAAAGCGCAGCAGTGTGTACAGGCCCTCATATGGTAGAGTCCATTTTGTATTACTAAACCAAGATGAGCAAAGCAAAGGTTTTAAGTAATGTGTTCCGTTACTTTATGTTATAAATCACCTATTTCTTTCGGCACCAGCACCTCATCAGCGAGAGTTGCACACACGACTTATCACAGCAAGCAGGAGATGGACTTTCTCAGGCTTCTTCAATATTCAAGGAGTTTATTCAGGAAGCAGAAATACAGATATAGTTCATCATATCCTAGCAAAGCAACTTCTTCTGTTTAAGTTCTTGGCGTTACAGCTCTTGACTACCTTCCTCCTGAAGGTTAGTCAGCTACCCTCTTTCTAAACTATGTTACATCTTCTAGACTACCTATGTACAGCATACATTATATCAGATTACATAGAGAAAGGAAAATAATTAGGAGTTCCAGTCAGCATATAGAGAACAGGAAAGTAGGAATCAGAGTGAGCTCCGTTAGCCCGTCCGGCTCTTTAATACCGACTAGGAAAGAGTTAAATGTGACCTCATCTTCGCCATCCCCCAGACCCGACTATTGGCTTAGATCCCTCGTGGTGTCATAATACACACCTACTCGATTAATATTTAATGAGGCCTTTCCCTTACATACTGGAATGTGGTATTTTGTAAATATGGCCTATGTTTACTGTTCTTGTGGTGTACATGTTGAGGTCAGAATAGGCCTGTGGCTTTCTTTCAGGAACATGTTCTCAGTATCTGCTTGTTATTCATTTTGCTTCAAGCAGACACTGAGATGCTTATGCCTGCATCACAAGAAACTATTTTAAAGGCATACTCTGCGGACAAGCCTTTTACCTAAAACTCAGGCCAAATAACTGAGGCCTACTTAAATTATAACAATCCCCCCTAAAATAGCTTGATCCGCAGATCCCAACTTCTGAACCCAGCAGTACCTGGTTTCTTTTCTTTATGTTTCACTTTTCGATGTTCGTGCTCACACAACTTCTCTGCTCTAGGCGGTTATCCCTGGAAGAGAGGGCAAGACCTTTTGGTCTTCCTGTAACCAGGCTCTCTGGGGATGCCCTACTTCTAAGTCCCTCTATACCACATGTTCAGCATTTGCGTCACTTGCGTATTACTCACAAACTTGCATGACCACAGAAAAGTGAAACTCGTTGGTCTGTTACACAACGGAGCAGTGTCAGGTGCCTTCTAAAAGAGCGCCTTTATACAATCAGCTCCATCACAGGTACTGCTACACCTATACCCGTAACCCTGTATATCCCTTAATTTGGAAATATTGGTTCATGAGATTGTTTATGAGGCACCAATCTCTTGACCAGGTTAATTTGTTTTGCGTAATTTGACACACAACCTCACCTGGATAATAATGCATAAAGTTGTCATCCCCATCCAGATGACCAGGTTAATTTGTTTTGCATAATTTGACACACAACCTCACCTGGATAATGATGCCTAAAGTTGTCATCCCCATCCAGACGACCAGTGGGTGTAGGAAGAAATTTTGAACTGCAGAGGCCCAGTCCGAGTGTCCCTGAAACATCGCCGGAAATCTTTTCCACCAGGTCAGACTGGAACTCACCTGTTTATTTTTGTGTTCTACTTCGTTGAGATCACCTGGATCATGGTGAAATCTTACCTCTGGCTTAGTGTACTGTTTGTTTAACCGTTGTACCAAAGTGTGGTCGTCTTGGATCAAAACCTGTTCCCCTTTGTCCCATGTCGTGTTATCTTTCAGGAGTGGAACTACCCGTGAAACTTTGAACTTTAGAGTTGTCTTAACAATTTGAGAAATAACGTCATCAAACTTGGATGACTCGATCCATATGGGATCTCCGCTCACACAATATGTTCCCCTTGACAGATCCCCCTTCTCGGAACAATTATGAAAATGTACCTTAAAGAGACACTGAAGCGGAAAAAAAATGATGATATTATGATTTGTATGTGTAGTACAGCTAAGAAATAAAACATTAAGATCAGATACATCAGTCTAATTGTTTCCAGTACAGGAAGAGTTGAGAAACTCCAGTTGTTATCTCTATGCAAAAAAGCTATTAAGCTCTCCGACAAGCTTAGTCGTGGAGAGGGCTGTTATCTGACTTTTATTATCTCAACTGTAATTGAACTGTTTACTTTTCCTCTGCTAGAGGAGAGTTCATTACTTCACAGACTGCTCTGAAAGACTCATTTTGAATGCTGAGTGTTGTGTAATCTGCACATATTATAGAATGATGCAATGTTAGAAAAAACACTATATACCTGAAAATAAAAATATGAGAATATTTTCTTTGCTGCTAATCTTCTAGTAATTATTCATAGTACACAACCAATTCATTATATCATATATTTTTTTCGCCTCAGTGTCTCTTTAAATGGGTCATTAGACACTATGTTAAAAAACAAACCTTTCCTTCAGCCACCGGAACTATCGGTTTGGCTTCAGGGTGGATCTTTTGAATGGTAGCCTCGCATTCTGTGTTATTGAGCCAGCAGGCTTCTTCACTAAATTTGACTTGCCCCGGCAAACACAGGTACCTCTGTGAGAATTGCCCGCATGAGGACAACTCTACTTGTTTCACCTCCCCGTCTAGCACCAAAAAAGGTTGACCTCTCAGGTCATGGTGTAAGACATGTGTTGAGGTGGGAACTAAGGAAGTGGCGGTGCCTAAAGAAATGTTGCACCGTTTCCATGCGTTCACCCAAACATCTCAAAGCTTCCATGCAAAAGATCCTTCTCCAGAAAAATTGATATACCTCTCCTTGTCCAATCTCAGTTGTACAGGATCTTTTAGCCTCTCCCTGACAAAATCTGTCCCCAACTGTCCTGATTGGACCTCTTCCCCCCTTATGTCCTGAGGCACAATATGTACCTGAGGTCGGGAAGACTGTACTCTCTGCAATCTTTCAATTAAGAGTACCTCTTCACTTATCCAACTAGCATGAGGATAAATGGCTGCCTATGGGCTGTGTAATATCGTCCCCTGTTGTGACCCGTGTAGTGTGAATGGGGTTCCCTGTGTTGGCTTTCCCTCCCCCAGGATCGCTCTCCCCACCCTCTTTGTCACCTGGAAATGTGGCTTGATCTCGATTTTTACTTCTTGTTTCGAGAACCAACAACCCTCGGCTTTCCAGCCTTTACGTGTGTATAGCAACAGAGACACCCTCTGTTGGTAACCCCAGAGTGTGATGTTGTCACCCTGCGTCTCTCCCGTAGGAGAATTGACGCCTCCTGCTCGTTCCTCTCCAATCTGGAACCATCTCACTCTGTATAACCAAGACAAGGTACCCCCGAATCACACACTCCACCTTTTGCATGTACCCATTGTACTGCAATGTACCTTTTAACAAAACTTTGGATCCGTGCATCGATTCTGGGAGTGTGACATTCAATAGCAGATTTACACTGCCATTCAATTCATACTGCCCGCACACCTGACCCTTCAAACCTTTCACCCACACTGTGCCATGAAATTTGTTTTCACCTGGCACAAGTGCTCTTTTCCTCCATCCCTGCTTGGTCCATCTGTGCCAATCAGAGGGAGGTGTGAAAGGATTAGTACCTTTGTCACCAAACATTAACATGCTTGGGCCTTGTGTTCTCATTAACCCCTTATTATTCATGAGAATGTCCTCTCTTCGTTCTCCTAGGACGAAATGGCAGCCTAGGATCACCATCAGCACGGTACTCTTCATTATAAAAGCACCTCCTTGGGAAAGAAAAACATCAGCAATATGCATTATGCTTTGCTCAGTCAGTTTTTTTAGTCTCTTTCCGATCTCAGGAATCTCGTTTTTTAGTCTCTTTCCAAGTTCAGGAATCTCGCTGTTCTCCAAACTCAGATTGGCATCTGGAACCTTTCGCTTATCCGACTGACATCTCCATCTTTGCTGCCAGCACTGCAGATGTCTTGAGTCCATATTGCCAAACTCCTGAAATCGAAATACAAACAAATCAATTCCTATTAATGATTTGGGATTCGCCCTGCGGCTTGTACTCTATACACTTTAAATTGATCAATATATACCGTAATTGATCTCGTTGCTTTATGGTTCTCATGAACTCTGTTTACTCTTTTTGGTAGATTGGAGTTAAACCTCTCTCCCTTACCTAAGTACTATCCTAAGTACTTACCTGTGTAAAATATGCTCCCGCGGACTTCACCTTTGGAAGCTCTCACCTCATTGCAAGCTCTCTCCACCCCCTCTTCTGTACATACGCGGCCGTCGTATGCACAGATTACGGATGCCACACACCTGTTGCTGCTTTGCAGGTGAGCCTGCAATGCTCTTACTCATTTTCACATTTACTTACCTAGAACCTCATTGCGATACCAGCTCTGCTAGAAGTTCTGTGTGTTGTACCCTCTGACCAATGTTTGCCGTGCTACTACCCCCATACTACAAAAAAAAATGGCTGCCTCCCTGTAGGAAGGAGCACTTTACACTTAAACTACACAGGGTGCAGGGCTAAGCATTTCAGCGTCAAATGCCTGTATGCAGATCCCTGAATGCCCACTTGGTAGGTAGTCGTATGGCAAACCTGTACTAATACACTGACACTCTGTAAATGGCAATTCTTTCATCTTTATAATTGCCCCATGAACTGCTGCCAGTTCTTGTTCTTTGTGCTACACTTGGTACGAGCTGGAAAAAACATATTTGACCAATCAGTGGACGAGAAAAACGCACAAACAGTCCCAGCCCAGCATTGACCTCTTAGTCAAGCTCTGGCCCTGTCCACGACAAAAAACGGAAAAAACGTTACCGCTCTGCAGCCGCGGCGACGGATACCTAGATTGGTCAACTCCCTTTTTTCCAACTCCAGCACCCCCTGATGCACTGTCCCCTCTTTACTCTATTGGGAACTCATGCTGCACCACCCGTTAAGGTGCCTCACTTAAAGGAATAATCCCATAAGCAACTCACTACAGATACTTTCCTGATCTGCGCTGCGCTTGCAAATCACTTCCCTGGGAAATATCTGACTTCTACGTGTCTCACTGCACCTAGCTGGGAAACACTTCCTATCCGTGACCATGCTAGTCTCGCAGCAACTGCTTGGTGCACGTACTCTGGCATTTCTTTCCCTGGACCCAGGCTCTGGGGAAATACTCCGGGATCCGAGATACTCAGTAGAATATCTCATTATCACTACCATCCCTTCCTTGCAGCTGCTCTGCCCAGAGCCGCGAGCACAGCCTGGCGTGACGTGGATCCCCCAGCCCCTCCTCCCCCCTGCCATGACGTGTGGGGGCCATGGCTTGTGGGGGCGGGAGCTCCCCAATGCCGTCATTTTGAGTCCTGGACTGCCAGCTAAGATGGCTGCTATACAATCTCCCATAGCAACCTCTTAATCCTATACACATTAGGAGAAAAAACAAAATCAACAGAACAAACATTTCATGCCTAGTTACATATAGCATCAATACACATTGCAGAAAATCAGCATTCCGCTACATACACTCTCGGATGGAAAAACATAACCACAAAAGAAATACCAGAAATTCCCCCGTAGCTCGTGGAGTCCCTTATCTTCCCCACCTCAGGAAAACCTAAGCAGATGTTCCCGATACACACATCTCTGAACTACAAGCTCTACCCTGCAGAACATCTCACAAACACCCCTACGGACAGAGGGAAAAAACATGCTGACCGAAAAAGAAACGGCCGAGTACAGTAGCACCTCACCCACTATCTCAGCTGTGGCTATAAACTGCTTCATACATTCAAAGCGACCCAGAGACGTGGGCTGTGCATTCCTGTCTACCCAGCTCACCGAAGAAAAAAACATACCTCACACAGCTAATCAGTGCTATTCACCCTACAAACTGCTAAAGACACACAGCTTGAAACTTGAACTGCGTCTCTCCCTTGCTTTTCTCTCTCTTTCTCTACCCAATCTCCCTCTGACTGTTGCACTCCCCGCTGCCCACTACTTGTAGACTGAGACACCGCTGGCATCCCTCCAAGCTCTCCTAACATCCTACGCAAACCGCAGCAGACCTTCTCTGTGACATGAGAGCGAGAGAAAGACAAAAAAAAAGAAAAGAGAAGGAAAAATAACCCAATCAACATCTGACCAGCAAAAGAAAACATGCCGGCTTATGTAAGCCGTAACATGCAACACAGAAACATTAAAGCCAGTACTATGTACGCTTTACACCGAAGCTGCACCCCACCTTACCCCCCCTCTTCCCACCACTCCCGGGAGGGGGAGAAAGCACGCAGCCTAACATACCAGCTGCACCTGACACAGAATACATTCTCAACTGCAAATCCCATACAGATAATGCAATATAACAACGTAAACCATACTTGCCTGGACCCGGACGTCATACGCCTGGCAATTCATCAGCCTGTGCAACTTTCCCCGCGAAACTTCTGATTGGACCCCCTGGAACTTCTGAGTGTAATCTCTCTCTGTCCCCACACTGGCTCAGCGGATCGGAGCGTTCCAGTAACCTGTAATCCAGTTTAGGCTTTTAACTGCATGTGCAGCTGCAGCGTACGTTTAACGTCCAAGAGTTTCGCCGCTGATTTCCTTGAATTGCAGCCCGTGTGCTGGCTCACGCACACCACTTATCCGCTTGATAAGCTTTCCAGTCCGCGTCTACTCCGCTTTTGTCGCTGTGGAATATCTTGACAACTTCGGCCCCTGGCCCCTGTCTGCCTGTTTTGCTAGACAGTGAAGGGTTTCAGCACCACTGTTATAAATCACCTATTTGTTTCGACACCAGCACCTCATCAGCGAGAGTTGCACACACGACTCATCACAGCAAGCAGGAGATAGACTTTCTCAGGCTTCTTCAATATTCAAGGAGTTTATTCAGGAAGCAGAAATACAGATATAGTTCATCATATCCTAGCAAAGCAACTTCTTCTGTTTAAGTTCTTGGCGTTACAGCTCTTGACTACCTTCCTCCTGAAGGTTAGTCAGTTACCTTCTTTCTAAACTACGTTACATCTTCTAGACTACCTATGTACAGCATACATTATATCAGATTACATAGAGAAAGGAAAATAATTAGGGGTTCCAGTCAGCATATAGAGAACAGGAAAGTAGGAATCAGAGTGAGCTCCGTTAGCCCGTCCGGCTCTTTAATACCGACTAGGAAAGAGTTAAATGTGACCTCATCTTCGCCATCCCCCAGACCCGACTATTGGCTTAGACCCCTCGTGGTGTCATAATACACACCTACTCGATTAATATTTAATGAGGCCTTTCCCTTACATACTGGAATGTGGTATTTTGTAAATATGGCCTATGTTTACTGTTCTTGTGGTGTACATGTTGAGGTCAGAGTAGGCCTGTGGCCTTCTTTCAGGAACATGTTCTCAGTATCTGCTTGTTATTCATTTTGCTTCAAGCAGACACTGAGATGCTTATGCCTGCATCACAAGAAACTATCTTAAAGGCATACTCTGCGGACAAGCCTTTTACCTAAAACTCAGGCCAAATAACTGAGGCCTACTTAAATTATAACACTTTAGAGCCTTCGCATTTTTACCTTGAATTAATGTTTTTCACAGGCCTGTAATATTTGCAGTTCAGGTCACCAGCAATGATCATTCCAATTGACTCAGGTGCCTGCCAATAGCTCAGTAGCAATTAGGTTCTGGCAGCTCAACCCCACTCATCCTTCCCATATTTATAGAGCAGAATATGCTGACTGGCAGAGAGCCAAACAACCTATTTGTACAAAGAAAGGCTGTCCAAATAATCAAGAGCGGTTGTGGCAGATGACCACAATTGCATCTATTTATGGGGTTTGCCAAGGCTTCCATTTTGTTTTGCTTTGTCTGCTTAAAACTATCTCCGATAAAAAGTGTGGCTGGTAAATCATAGTACATCTAGTGATGGGGTGTCAAATTCAATCGCGTAAGGGGCCAAGATCTAAAACACTGTCTAAATTGTGGGCCAAATTGTTTATTTAGATTTAACATTTACTGAACAGATTCAAACTAATTGGCGTAACTATAGTAGTGCAGAAGAGCAGTTTGATGTTTACCTGCTCCAGTGCTGCATCGGGTCTCCTCTGATCTTACTGACAACCACACATTCTGTGCTGCATATCTCTGGCACCTGATGCATGTCACATGATCGGGAGCTGGAGGAATGGAAATATAAAGCGTACAGCTGTCGAGAAGAGTTCAAAAGACACAATGCAGCACTGGAGCTGGTAAATATTACACTGTTGGGGGAGGGGGGAGGGTAGGTGTGTATGTCTAACCAGCTACATGTGGGGGGTAGGATCGCAGGAGGTGGTCCCATGCGTTTTCCTCAGTGATCTAGTGTTCCCCCATCTCTTGTTGTATAGTTTTCTTGGTAGTCTAATGGCCTTTCTCCCTTTTATATAGCTTTCTCTGGTGGTCTTGTAGTCCTCCCTTCCCCTATATAAAGTTTTCTGCAGTCAGAAGCATGCTGTTCATATTCCATCTCACCTTTCCCTATGCTGGGGATGATCATGTTTTATGAACCGTGTCCTAACTTTCTGTCATCAGGCCATGCAGCTGGAGGCCATCTGTAGTACAGGGCAAGGGAGAGAACAAATACTGGTGGACCAGGGGAGAGGTGAGATGATATAAATCCATCAACACTTCAACCTGCACATTTCTGCAGGGGGAGAAGGGGGGAATTTCAAACACCAGGAATGGCTTCCTTGGTTTGTCTTTAACCCCAATGGTCCTTCTCCCCTTATATAGTTTTAATTTATAGCCAATTAGTGGCTCCCCTTTTTATATTGGTCCCTGGCGGTCTTGTAGTCCCTCCCTCAATGCAGAGAGTAGCATTTTCTGGATGTCAGCAATTACTATGGTGCTCTCTGCTTGCCCTGCATTCTCCTCTGTCATCTGTTCTGGGTCCTGGCTTGATGACTTATTCGGCCGAGACCCTGTACTTGCACCTGGAGAAGGCCGGCTGCAGTTCCAGACACAGGAAAGCCACTATTGTGGTTTAATTAGGTGAGAATTGACATGCCACTTACCCAGCATCACTTACATCTGCTTACCTCTTTAGGAAGGAAATGAGGGGAGAGCATACAGCAGGAAGGTCTGGTTTGTCCTTAAAGAGGAACTTCAGCCTAAACATACTGTCATTAAGTTACATTAGTTATGTTAATTAAAATAGATAGCTAATATAATCTCTTACCCACCCTGTTTTAAAAGAACAGGCAAATGTTTGATTTCATGAGGGCAGCCATCTTTTTGGTTGAAAGGAGGTGACAGGGAGCATGAGACACAGTTCCAACTGCCCTGTGTGCTGATCACCCCTCCCATTTGCTAGGCAACATGAATAGCAACATAGGAAATCCCATCATGCTTTGCACAGCATCAGGGAAAAAAAGCTTTTCTTTGATGGGTGGAGCTTAGCTAAAAATTCAGCTAAAAATTATGCTTTGGTAAGAAAAACAAAGTTCTGATGCTGTGAAACTGTTAAAGAAACACCAAGCCTTTTCAATTCTGCTGAGTAGATTTTTAGTCCGGAGGTCCACTTTAAGTGATCTCTTGGGATCATGAGCATGTGTACGTAGTATCACATGCACTGTGCTCATTGGTTGGTGTGTCCCCCCCCCCCATGGCGCTGTGCATGAATACTTTACCTGTTGATGTCTGCTGCTGGCTCCGTCTGCACTCTTCCTCACGTGGTTGCAGGCATAACGTGGCCACATATGTGATGTCATCTTTGTCGCCCCTCCTGATATTGCACGCCATTACCACCTTGCATGCCATTACCACCACGCATGTCGTTGGCCTGACATCTTGCAGCATGTATAGATCATACAAGTGACCAATTTCGGTCCAAAATTGGTCACATCGTTGACTGGCCATGCTCTTGGCGGCACCGATTTTCATCCGATTTGATTATAATAATCAAATCAATTGGTTGACTGGCCGCCAAGTCATCTGATGTACAGTCAGGTACATAAAGATTGGGACATAGACACAATTCTAACATTTTTGGCTCTATACACAACCACAATGGATTTGAAATGAAATGAACATGATGTGCTTTAACTGCAGGCTGTCAGCTTTCATTTGAGGGTATTTACATCCAAATTAGGTGAACGCTGTGGGAATTACAACGGTTTGCATATGTCCCTCCCACTTGTTAAGGAGCCAAAAGTTATGGGACAGAATAATAATCATAAATCAAACTTTCACTTTTAAAGCATTTGGCTGAATATGAGCAGATAATATTGCCTGCAACACTTACAAGCGGGGACCCTCCCTCACCTGGGTCCCCGCTCACGCTCCAGCTAGTTTCATTCATTTAAATCACCTAAAATCAATGTATAAGGTGAGCGGGGTACGTACTTCCTTGCGTTCCACTACTCGTCGTCACTTCCTGCAATGCCGCCCTCTGTACTTCATTAGGCAGCATTGCAGGAAGTGACGGCGAGCGGTGCAACGCAAGAAAGTAAGTTCCCAGCTCGCCACTTGTCTTATACATTAATTTTAAATTAATTTAACTAGCTGGAGAGGGAGCGGGAAGGGGGGACCCCCCCCCACACCGCTGCCCCCCTTCCTGCCTGCTACTCCCTCCAGCATGGTGGCTCCCTCCCCACCCACAGACAGGTCTGGGACACAGAAAACGGATCAGTTTCTGTGTCCAAAGACAAGTGTATCCGGGGTCCGTGAAAATCCTGCAAATCCGGACCGTCTGTTCAGGTTTTCAGCACGGATCCCCCGGAATGCAGACAAATCCGTTTTTGTTTTTTTTTTGGAGTGAAGATGGCTGCTATTTTTAACATTGGTATCCGTGACTCCGTTTTTGATCCGGGCCAAAAAACTGAGCCACGGATAAGTGTGAACCTACTCGAATGGGCAGCCAAAAGGACAGACACAGACTGCAGCTGGGGCCCATGTATTGCACTGTTCGCCGGGCCCCAAATTCACTCGGGCCCCATACAGCAGTCACCCCTGTGATGTCCTGAAGGTGGCCCTGCATAAGAACCATACAGTTACAGTGGAGGAAATAATTATTTGACCCCCTCACTGATTTTGTAAGTTTGTCCAATGACAAAGCAATGAAAAGTCTCAGAACAGTATCATTTCAATGGTAGGTTTATTTTAACAGTGGCAGATAGCACATCAAAAGGAAAATCGAAAAAATAACCTTAAATAAAAGATAGCAACTGATTTGCATTTCATTGAGTGAAATAAGTTTTTGAACCCCTACCAACCATTAAGAGTTCTGGCTCCCACAGAGTGGTTAGACACTTCTACTCAATTAGTCACCCTCATTAAGGACACCTGTCTTAACTAGTCACCTGTATAAAAGACACCTGTCCACAGAATCAATCAATCAAGCAGACTCCAAACTCTCCAACATGGGAAAGACCAAAGAGCTGTCCAAGGATGTCAGAGACAAAATTGTAGACCTGCACAAGGCTGGAATGGGCTACAAAACCATTAGCAAGAAGCTGGGAGAGAAGGTGACAACTGTTGGTGCGATTGTTCGAAAATGGAAGGAGCACAAAATGACCATCAATCGACCTCGCTCTGGGGCTCCACGCAAGATCTCACCTCGTGGGGTGTCAATGGTTCTGAGAAAGGTGAAAAAGCATCCTAGAACTACACGGGAGGAGTTAGTGAATGACCTCAAATTAGCAGGGACCACAGTCACTAAGAAAACCATTGAAAACACATTACACCGCATTGGATTAAAATCCTGCAGGGCTTGCAAGGTCCCCCTGCTCAAGAAGGCACATGTGCAGGCCCGTCTGAAGTTTGCCAATGAACACATGAATGATTCTGTGAGTGACTGGGAGAAGGTGCTGTGGTCTGATGAGACCTAAATAGAGCTCTTTGGTATTAACTCAACTCGCTGTGCTTGGAGGAAGAAAAATGCTGCCTATGACCCCCAAAACACCGTCCCCCCCGTCAAGCATGGGGGTGGAAACATTTTGCTTTGGGGGTGTTTTTCGGCTAAGGGCACAGGACAACTTAATCGCATTAACGGGAAAATGGACGGAGCCATGTATCGTGAAATCCTGAACGACAACCTCCTTCCCTCTGCCAGGAAACTGAAAATGGGTCGTGGGTGGGTGTTCCAGCACGACAATGACCCAAAACATACAGCAAAGGCAACAAAGGAGTGGCTCAAGAAGAAGCACATTAAGGTCATGGAGTGGCCTAGTCAGTCTCCGGACCTTAATCCAATAGAAAAACTATGGAGGGAGCTCAAGCTCAGAGTTGCACAGAGACAGCCTCGAAACCTTAGGGATTTAGAGATGATCTGCAAAGAGGAGTGGACCAACATTCCTCCTACAATGTGTGCAAATTTGGTCATCAATTACAAGAAACGTTTGACCTCTGTGCTTGGAAACAAGGGTTTTCCACTAAGTATTAAGTCTTTTATTGTTAGAGGGTTCAAAAACGTATTTCACTCAATGAAATGCAAATCAGTTGCTATCCTTTATTTAAGGTTATTTTTTCTATTTTCCTTTTGATGTGCTATCTGCCACTGTTAAAATAAACCTACCATTGAAATGATACTGTTCTGAGACTTTTCATTTCTTTGTCATTGGACAAACTTACAAAATCAGTGAGGGGTCAAATAATTATTTCCTCCACTGTATATACATACCATAAGTATTGTTGTATCAAGCCTGCAGCATAGAGAATGGGACCTTGCATAGCCTACAACAGCAGGAAGCAAGCATGAATAAGATGTTCTTTTAGGGAAATTGCACAAAGTTGTTGTATGAAACAATAATTTGTCTGTGCTTCAGGACATAGTCTGCACAGCATCACGTGGCTCAACCTCAGGCCTACTGGAAAATCTGCAAGCAGAGTTGGATTCAAAAGAAAAAAGTAGGTGTCCCAATTCCTAATCCTTGAGTTGCATGCTTTTTTGGAGGCATCTACACATTCTTGATTATGATATACTGTACACTGCTCAAAAAAATAAAGGGAACACTTAAACACAATGTAACTTCAAGTAAATCACACTTCTGTGAAATCAAACTGTCCACTTGGGTAGCAACACTGATTAACAATCAACTTCACATGCTGTTGTGCAAATGGACTAGAAAACAGGTGGAAATTATAGGCAATTAGCAAGACATCCCCAATAAAGGGGTGGTTCTGCAGGTGGTGTGACCACAGACCACTTCTCAGTTCCTGTGCTTTCTGGCTGATGTTTTGGTCACTTTTGAGTGCTGGTGGTGATTTCACTCTAGTGGTAGAATTGAGACAAAAAAAGGGGTCCAACTTAGTACTAGCAAGACGTAACTAATAAAACAAACACTATGCCACATATAAGATGTAGAAACCATTATACCAGATGTTAAATACAGAAACCATCACTCAAAATGTCAAACTGAGGGACGATTACCTCAAATGTCAAATGCAGAAACCGTTACCACACATGTAAACTGTAGAGACTGCTACACGACATACTGCAAAATACAGAAACCATTATCACAGATGTGAAATGCAGAAACCTTTCTCACGGATGTTAAATGCAGAAACCGTTACCACAGATATGAAATGCAAACATTGTTACCACAGATGTGACATGCAGGAAACGTTACCTCTGACACATGTGAAATGCACACATTTCACCATATACATGAAATACAGCAAATGTATTACATGAATCCATATACATGATATATAGCAAAAGTCCTCCTTATGTCTTCTACCTGTTCACACACCTCCATTACCGTACACCCATCCTATGGATCTGAGTGAACTCTGGAGTAAACTTGACTTGCCTAATCTCCATGTTCCCATACAGTGACTAACTAAGCATTACCTTGTACTCATACTGTGCTGCGTGATCTGGTTTGCATGTATTCCTGTATTGTCTTATTGCTGTATGTTACCCCTAAATATTGTCTGTAACCTTAACTAATGCGCAGCGCTGCGTAATATGTTGGCGCTTTATAAATACAATAAATAAATAAATGTTCGTTGAGGCAAGCCACCTCAACCCTTAACTATTTTATAGTTTTTTACAGAGTTTTAATACTCTTCGGGTGCCTTTTTATCCTGTTGTGCATTTATACCCCAATGTGTCTACGGGTCCATAAGGCTCTTTTCTATCTAAAAGTGCGACCACCTCCGTCTTGCCTGGATCTCCGAGTGGAGTCAGGTTTATTGATCTCTACCCGTCTGCAGTGGTTGGTTGCCCCTTTGCAATCTCCCTTTGTGAATACCCTCTGATCATTTTTGTTTTTCCACCAACTGTTTAGCAAAATACTGCACTAATGGGCTCCCGTTGTCTCTTTGTTTTTTCATTTTAGGGTGTCTGTTTCACCCCCCACTTTGCCTTTTAGACTACTAGGTTCACACTAGGTCCGGAAACGTATCCGTGGCTCCGTTTTTCAAACGTGATCAAAACCGGAGCCACGGATAGCAATGTTAAAAATAGCAGCCATCTTTACCCAAACAAAAAAGGATCCATCTGCGTGTAGGGGGACCCGGTTTCAAAACCTGATCGGAAGGTCCAGATTTGCTGCATTTTCACAGACCGCATATGGGGGTAGTGAAGGGCAATATGAAAACAGATCCCCCTCTACACAGGCAGTTTTGGACACAGAAACAGATCCTTTTCTGTGTCACAGCTTGTGGGTGGGGACGGGGCCGCCATGCTGGAGGGGGTAGCAGCTAGGACTGGGGTGACAGCGGTCAGCGGGAAGGGGGGTCGCCACCCATACCTTACCTGGGTCCCCCGTCCCCGCTCCTCCTCCAGCTACTTGCGCAAAACCAAATGTATTGTATAGCAGCAGCGAGCGGAGCTTACCTTCTTCCTCCGCTCACCGTGTCACTTCCTGCAATGCCGCCCTCCAAAATATAGAGGGCGACATTGCAGGAAGTGACGCGGTGAGCGGAGGAGGAGCAGGTACGGGGGACCCAGGTGCTCCCTCACGACCCCCCTCCCCACTGACCGCTGTCACCACCGTCCTGGCTGCTACCCCCTCTAGCATGGGTACCCCCTCTCCCCTCATGGCTGGGGATACGTTTCCCCGGACTGGAAACGTATGCTGCAAAATTGCATTTTTTGCAACAATGGGGGGAAGAAAAAAAAAGTTTAGAAAAATGGATCCGTTTAAAACAGATCCGATCCTAAACGGACAAGTGTGGACCTAACCTTAGTCAGTTGTGCCAGTTTTTCCTTTCAGTCCGTTCTATCGGCCCCACAGTGTGGAGCTTAACCCACTGCTTTTCCAATCACCGTTGGGGCTATCCCGGGGGTCGTGATATGGTGACCACCAGGTAGCAAAATACTCCACCACCCTCTAGGAACGATCGTCCATCATCCTTTGTGGGGTGCTCGGGTGGAGGCACTAGGCCGGTTTCTGATAAATGTCATGCTGAAATTTATTGGAAATCGGTCTGCGGTGTATGGGCAGGCAACATTTTCACTCTGATCAGATTCAATCAGACAGGAAACTGTCTCATGGTCGATCTGCACGAACATCGAGTGATGTATGGCTACCTTTGGAGCTGAATGAACCAGATTTTATGTAACATTGACATGCCACTGATGTGTTATCTCAAAATGTAAATTTAACACCTAAAGTTGAAAATATGAGACTCTGGGGCAGTTCTATTTATCATAATTACTACAGCTGCTATTAATTATCTGATATGTTTATTTTCAGCTTAACCAGCTGCCGCCCGCGTCACGCCAGTAGGCGTGGCCGCGGCGGCAGCCCCAGGACCGCCTAACGCCGATTGGCGGAAGGTCCTGTCAAACAGAAATGCGGGCGATCGCGCGCGCATGCGCGCGCACATCGCCCGGCATGACTTGCAGCCCCCCTGTGTCATCAGCCCGCCGGCCAATTAGCAGCGCCGGCGGGCTGCGATCTTTCAAATAGCCCTATCCCAAGTGTATAATACACGTTGTTATGTAAACAACGTGTATTATACTGGCTGCCTCCTCCTCTCCTGGTCACAGCGCGCCCGGACCACCAGGAGAGAGGACGGCAGCCCTGCTCAGTAAGCCACACACGTTTCCCCGCTCGATCCCCCACCCGATCGCCGCTGATCACCCCCACTACCCCCCTCACTGGCCCTGCCAAGGCGTCTGACTGAGGTCTGAGTGTCATCTGGTCGCCTGTCACAGCTCTGATCGAGGTCTGTGTGACATGTGAGTGGCATGTGAGTGACATCATTGCCTGTGCACAGTTTTTTGACTTCTGATTGATTGATTGATTGCGTTGTGATTATTGATCATCTGTGATTGCCCTGTGTTTTCAATTGCTGTATACATTGGTTGGCATCTGACAGCGGCACTGTGATTGATATCTGGTCGCCTGTCACAGCTCTGATCGAGGTCTGAGTGAGATCTATTGTCTGTGCACTGATTTTTGACATCTGATTGATTGATTGATTGATTGATTAGTGATTGGTATTTGATCATCTGTGATTGCCTGAGATTTCAATTGTTGTTTACATTGGTTGGCATCTGACAGCGGCGCTGTGATTGATATCTGGTCGCCTGTCACAGCTCTGATCGAGGTCTGAGTGACATCTATTGTCTGTGCACTGATTTTTGATGATTGATTGATTGATTAGTGATTGGTATTTGATCATCTGATTGCCTGAGATTTCAATTGCCGTTTACATTGGTTGGCATCTGACAGTGGCACTGTGATTGATATCTGGTCGCCTGTCACAGCTCTGATCGAGGTCTGAGTGAGATCTGAGTGACATCTATTGTCTGTGTACTGATTTTTGACATCTGATTGATTGATTAGTGATTGGTTTTTGATCATCTGTGATTTCCCTGTGATTCCAATTGCTGTTTACATTTGTTGGAATCTGACAGCGGCACTGTGATTGATATCTGGTCGCCTGTCACAGCTCTGATCGAGGTCTGAGTGACATCTATTGCCTGTGCACTGTTTTTTTGGCCAGTGAGTTAGCTAGGCCCCTTTTGTTAGGTAGTTAGCGCCCAGCCCACTACACCGCAATCACTATAAGTCGCTGATTAGCGTCATCACTGTCGCTAATCTGCATTGGTACTATATAGTATCTGTAAGTGATCAGTACTGATCACAGTCAGATCTATATAAGTACGTTAGGGTCACCTTAGAGTAGGCTCCACTAAAAACGCAGTGTTTGCCCGATCAGGCCTGATCGTTCTGCCGCACTTGCGTTCAGCCCTCCCCACCAAGTGAAAGAAATTTTTGTTTTCTGATCACTGCAAAAAAACACAATAGCTGCGACGCTATAAAGATCAGTTTTGATTTTTTTTTTTAAATCAAAACTGAGCGATCGCAGCTCTTTACTTAACAAATACTCCCATTTGCTAGACAGGTGCATTTTTTCCTGGGTGGTCTCAGAGGAATACCCCCTAAATTTAGCAGCCCAAAATGGCAAAAAAGATGTATTCCCTGCAAGAGGCCTACATTATTATGGCCGAGTCGGGTGAGAGTGATTGGGACTTCTCATCCGATGAATCCGGCTCAGAATATGAACCTGTAGAGGACAGTGACTCTCTGACCGATAGTTCTGATGACGAGGTTGTGGTCCCTGCTAGCGCCAGGCGTTCCCGACCCCATGTCAGTGGACCACAGGTTGCGCAGGATCAACCTCAAGGCCAGCAGAGTGGTGCTAGCGCTGATCCAGATTTTGATGGTGAGGCATGCACCAACAGCGCAGCACATCCTGGACTTGAAACCAGTACTGCCGTAGACCCTGGTGAAGTGGCGAGCACCAGCATGGCAGTTGAAACTGGTTCGGTGGTACGTGCAGTAAGACCCCAGTCGCAGCCACCAGAAACACGGGCCCGTAGTACCCCTAGGCTCCCAGAGGTGCTGGCAAACCCTCATTGGAAGTTCCCTAATTCCGCCGCACCCGTAGTGCCCCCTTTCACCGCCCAGTCTGGAGTCCAGGTGGAGACAGATCATCTAGGATCGGCCCTAGACGCTTTTCATCTGATCTTCACCGAGGATCTCTACGACTTAGTCGTGGCAGAGACCAACCGTAAGGCCACACAATTTATCACCGCCAATCCGAACAGCTCCCATGCCCAGCCTTTTCGGTGGAAACAGGTCACAGTTTTCGAATTTAAAATCTTTTTGGGCCTTCTCCTTAACATGGGTCTAACTAAAAAAAATGTATTGCGGTCCTATTGGTCTACGCACCCAATACATCACATGCCCATGTACTCTGCTGCCATGTCCAGGTCACGTTTTGAGGACATCCTGCGCTTCCTGCACTTTAATGATGATACAACCTGTCATGAAAGAGGCCACGCTGACTATGACCGGCTCCACAAATTTCGGCCCCTCATAGACCACCTGTCATCCAAATTTGCAGATGCTTACACCCCTGAACAGAACATCTGTATAGACGAGTCCCTCGTACATTTTACCGGGCGCCTTGGCATTAAGCAGTACATCCCAACCAAGCGCGCCCGGTATGGGGTCAAGCTGTATAAGCTCTGTGAAAGGGCCACAGGCTATACATATCGCTTTAGGGTCTATGAGGGCAAAGACACAAAATTGGAGCCGGTCGGATGCCCTGACTACCTGGGGTGCAGTGGCAAGATTGTGTGGGACTTGGTGTCACCCTTATTCCACAAGGGGTACCATCTCTATGTGGACAACTACTACACAAGTGTGGCCCTCTATCAGCATTTGAAGATACTCGGAATTCCTTGCTGTGGCACCGTGCGGCCTAGTCGCCGGGGCTTCCCCCAATATCTCACTGCTACCCGACTTGCACGGGGGGAGAGGGCTGCCTTGTGTAATGACGACCTTCTTGCAGTGAAATGGAAGGACAAGAGGGACGTTTACCTTCTGTCGACCATTCACGGAGACACGACAGTCCAAATTCAGCGAGCAACTGAGGTTGTTGAGAAACCCCTCGCCGTCCACGACTATAATTTAAACATGGGAGGGGTGGACTTCAATGACCAGATGTTGGCTCCCTATTTAGTTTCCCGAAGGACCAGCCGCTGGTATAAGAAAGTGGCTATTTACTTGATTCAATTGGCAATGTACAACAGCTTTGTTCTCTACAGTAAGGCTGGGAGAACAGGATCCTTCCTTAAATTTCAGGAAGAGATCATTTCGGAACTCCTGTATCCAGGAGGGGCCGTGGCCAATCCCCCTGATGTAGTTAGCCGGCTACATGAAAGACACTATGCTTATGTCTTTCCGAGTACCCCAGGTCAACGCACCCCAAGAAAACATTGTCGTGTCTGTAAGAGGAATGGAATGAGGCGTGACACCACTTTTTATTGTCCCTACTGTCCTGACCAGCCTGCCCTATGCATAGGGGAGTGTTTTGAAAAGTTCCACGAACAGATTCGCTATTGGAGTAGGGAACGTGAGACACAGTAGTAGTCTCTCAAGGCTCTTTCACACTGGAGCGATGTGTTGCAGCATATTGCCTAGCGAAAGTCCCACTTTGCGGTCCCCCCTTACGCCGGAAGTGGTTGACTTAAAGCTAGTGCATACCTACGCTACTGCGCGGCTCCTGTGTGTGAAACCAGACATCTGCTTTTGAGAGACCCAAATACATTGGAGTGATGGTTGCAGCATATTGCCTAGCGAAAGTCCCACTTTGCGGTCCCCCCTTACGCCGGAAGTGGTTGACTTAAAGCTAGTGCATACCTACGCTACTGCGCGACTCCTGTGTGTGAAACCAGACATCTGCTTTTGAGAGACCCAAATACACAGGGCTGCCAGAAACCTCTCCTTTCACTTGGGACAAAGTGCATAGTGTACTTCGCTACATCTCTGTGCGCTTTGCACACTGTCCCATGGGGAAGGAGAAGTTTGTCCTCGGAAGGTAAGTTAAAAACAAACAAAAAAAAAAACAGGTAAGCAAAAGTTCCAAATGTTATTGTTTGGTTAAAAAGGTTTAATAAAGTTTACGAATGTTAATGTTAATGAATTTCTTGCATTGCTGCTTGCTTGTTTTTTTTTTTGTATGTTTTTTTCTCTCTCTTTTTCCATCCTTTACCCTTCCAGGTGGACCGAGCGAACGACTGATCGACCAACCAGCTGCAGCACTGATGGTGCATCCTGACAGAAGCATTGCGCGTCTGTCAGATTACACACAAGTCGGTGCATGCAGCGCTGCAGGACGAGATTTCTCCTCCGCAGTAAGATACGTTTGTCAAGGCATATGAGCTGAGGGGTGGTGTTGGAGCTCCTATGCTTTGGCAAGCACTTTGTATCAAAACTGGCAAAGGTTTTTTTCATCCACATCGATCGATGTGAATGGATTAATCTGGTTTGCCAGGGCATAGGAGCAAAGTGGGTTTGGAAAATTTTGTGGGCGGTGCTCCTATGTCCTGGCAAACGCCATGCCCCCCCTTTTTTCACATATTTCGGCAGATATTTTTTCATCCACATTGATCAATGCGAATGTGAGAATCTTTGCCGTTCATTTTTCCTTTTATGGAGAAAAAAGTGCATCACCCGTATGCCCAATATAAGGAGTATAGCAGAAACTCCTAATACTGGCCATACATGTAATGATTGTGGAGACGCTAAAATGCCAGGACAGACCCCCACAAGTGACCCCATTTTAGAAAGAAGACACCCCAAGGTATTCGCTGAGGGGCATGGTGAGTTCATAGAAGATTTTATTTTTTGTCATAAATTAGCAGAAATGGATTTTTTTATTTTTTTCCCCACAAAGTGTCATTTTCCGCTAACTTATGACAAAAAATAAAATTTTATATGAACTCAGTATGCCCCTCGTGGAATACCTTGGGGTCTCTTCTTTCCAAAATGGGGTCATTTCTGGGGTGTTTTACTGTCCTGGAATTGTTTGGTGGGGGCCTAAATTGTGAGCACCCTTGTAAAGCCTAAAGGTGCTCATTGGACTTTGGGCAAGTTTGCGCAGCTAGCCTGCAAAAAAGTGTCACATATGTGGTCTTGCCATTCTCATGAGTAGTAGTATAATGTGTTTTGGGGTGTCTTTCCACACATACCCATGCTGGGTGGGAGAAATATCTCTGTAAATGACAATTTAGTGTAAAAAAATGGGAAAAATTGTCATTTACAGAGATATTTCTCACACACAGGATTGGTTATATGTGAAATACACCCCAAAACACATTATACTATTATTCCTGAGTACAGCGATACCACACGTGTGACACTTTTTTGCAGCCTAGCTGTGCAAAGGGGCCCAAAGTCCAATGAGTACCTTTAGAATTTCACAGGTCAATTTTAATTATTTGGTTTCCAGACTACTCCTCACAATTTAGGGCCCCTAAAATGCCAAGGCAGTATAGGAACCCCACAAGTGACCCCATTTTGGAAAGAAGACACCCCAAGTTATTCCATGAGGGGTATGGTGAGTTCATAGAAGATTTTATTTTTTGTCACAAGTTAGTGGAAAATGACACTTTGTGAGAAAAAAAACTAAAAAATCCATTTCCACTAACTTGTGTCAAAAAATAAAATAATCTATGAACTCATCATACCCCTCATGGAATACCTTGGGGTGTCTTCTTTCCAAAATGGGATCACTTGTGGGGTTCCTATACTTCCCTGGCATTTTAGGGGCCCAAAACCGTGAGGTGTAGTCTGGAAAACAAATGAGTAAAATTGACCTGTGAAACTCATTAGACTGTGGGCCCCTTTGCACAGCTAGGCTGCAAGAAGGTGTCACACATGTGGTATCCCCGTACTCAGGAGAAGTAGTATAATGTGTTTTGGGGTGTCTTTTCACACATACCCATGCTGGGTGGGAGAAATATCTCTGTAAATGACAACTTTTTCCATTTTTTTACACACAATTGTCCATTTACAGATATATTTCTCCCACCCAGCATGGGTATGTGTAAAAATACACCGCAAAACACATTATACTACTTCTCCTGAGTATGGGGATACCACATGTGTGGCACTTTTTTGCACCCTAACTGCGCTAAGGGGCCCAAAGTCCAATGAGTACCTTTAGGATTTCACAGGTCATTTTGAGAAATTTGGTTTCAAGACTACTCCTCACGGTTTAGGGCCCCTAAAATGCCAGGACAGTATAGGAACCCCACAAATTACCCCATTTTAGGCAGAAGACACCCCAAGGTATTCAGTTAGGAGTATGGTGAGTTCATAGAAGATTTTATTTTTTTGTCACAAGTTAGCGGAAATTGATTTTTATTGTTTTTTTCACAAAGTGTCATTTTCCTCTAACTAGTGCCAAAAAATAAAATCTTCTATGAACTCACCATACTCCTAACTGAATACCTTGGGGTGTCTTCTTTCTAAAATGTGGTCATTTGTGGGATTCCTATACTGTCCTGGCATTTTAGGGGCCCTAAACCGTGAGGAGTAGTCATGAAACGAAATTTCTCAAAATGACCTGTGAAATCATAAAGGTACTCATTGGACTTTGGGCCCCTTAGCGCAGTTAGGGTGCAAAAAAGTGCCACACATGTGGTATCGCCATACTCAGGAGAAGTAGTATAATGTGTTTTGCGGTGTATTTTTACATATACCCATGCTGGGTGGGAGAAATATCTCTGTAAATGGACAATTGTGTGTAAAAAAATCAAAATATTGTCATTTACAGAGATATTTCTCCCACCCAGCATAGGTATGTGTAAAAATACACCCCAAAACACATTATACTACTTCTCCCGAGTACAGCGATACCACATGTGTGGCACTTTTTTGCACCCTAACTGCGCTAAGGGGCCCAAAGTCCAATGAGTACCTTTAGGATTTCACAGGTCATTTTGAGACATTTGGTTTCAAGACTACTCCTCACGGTTTAGGGCCCCTAAAATGCCAGGACAGTATAGGAACCCCACAAATTACCCCATTTTAGGCAGAAGACACCCCAAGGTATTCAGTTAGGAGTATGGTGAGTTCATAGAAGATTTTATTTTTTTGTCACACCCAAACAGAGGCTCTGCATATACACCAAAGAAAACTATCAAGTGGGAGCAGCTGACCAGAATTAGGTCCCCTCCCATGGAGGAAAGACTTCTTCGACAGTGGGAGGGACAAGTACCTAGCAAATTGCAAATTGTTAGTGAAACTAACATCCTCCAAGTGGTAGACAGGTCATGTGTATGCTCATTGTGTATTTGAATCCCATGAGTGGGGTGTGCACTTTTTTTGCAGGTAAGCACTCATCTGTTTTTAAGTAGCGCTGTTCATTTCTTTGCTATGTTTGATTTAATTCTGGTCAGCTGCTCCCACTTGATAGTTTTCTTTGGTGTATATGCAGAGCCTCTGTTTGGGTTCAAGGTGCGTTTTGTAGTTCCTGGGGGGGCTCAGCGCATCTCTGAGCTGAGGCCATCCAGAGGCGGCCTGGTGATGCGCTGATCCCACTTTTTGTGCGCAATTCTTAAATTTACTGGTAGCGCGCCCAGGCTATGCATATGCATAGGTAGGTTTTAGTTAGTGTTAGGTCCCCTCCCATGGAGGAAAGACTTCTTCGACAGTGGGAGGGACAAGTACCTAGCAAATTGCAAATTGTTAGTGAAACTAACATCCTCCAAGTGGTAGACAGGTCATGTGTATGCTCATTGTGTATTTGAATCCCATGAGTGGGGTGTGCACTTTTTTTGCAGGTAAGCACTCATCTGTTTTTAAGTAGCGCTGTTCATTTCTTTGCCATGTATGATTTTCGTTCCACTTCTCACGTGTACACCACTTTGTGTTGGTCTTTCACGTGGAATTCCAATAAAATTGATTCAGGTTTGTGGCAGTAATGTGACAAAATGTGGAAAACTTCAAGGGGGCCGAATACTTTTGCAAGCCACTGTATTTGTCCAGTTAGGCGTAGGTGGTTATGTGGTTAATCTCACCAGTTTATTTTCACGTCAGGTTTCTTTAAAGAGAACCTGAAGCAAGTAAAATTAATTATTTAAAATAAACACATGACGTAGCTGCAAATGAATATTACATACTAACCTCACCGTCAGTTCCTCTGAGGGGCTCACTGTTTTCTTCTTATAGTAATCCCTTTCAGATCTGACAATATTTTGTCAGAACTGAAATATACCAGTTGCTGTCAGTTCTATATCAGCAGCTGTCAGTTACAACTGAATGTGCAAGGTAATGTCCAGGTTTCCCTATGGCTCAAGGGGTTGGATATTAAGTGTGCTGACCAGGAAGCTGTTATGGGGTAATAGCCATTTTTAAAATGGAAGTCAGAATTCCATTGATCACAGTGGACAAATGGGATGCAGGAGAGGAGAAAGAGATCGAGGAGTAGACTACACAGGAGGTAAGTATGACCTGTGTATGGTTATTTCAACTTTTTATGTTTAGTTCAGGTTCTCTTTAAGGGCACGTTTCCACTAACCAATGCATGTCGATTAAAGGCATTTCCATTGAATGCAAATTTACAAATGCAGTGCGATGCAGAAGAAATATGGATTGCATGCTGCAAATTTCTGCACCATGCATCGGCTATGCATGTAATGCTTGATAGCCGCATACTGAAGTCCCATTAAATTTTATGGAAAATGTGTTTAACTGACTCTAAACTTTAATCCCATCAATCACAGTAAATTTGCTAAGAACAACTGCAGTCAGAGGTGCAAAAAGGGGATGGGGACAGTTTGTTAATGATTGCTACTATTTAAAGCATCTATAGAAGTGATTATTACCAGCACAAGACCAATTAAGAGCTAATTCTGTGGTTGATGGACGGCCCCTCTGGCCCAAGGGCCGTGGTGTGGTTGCAACCTCTGCATCCCCTATTGCTACACCACTGCCAGTCCGCAGGGCCGGATTTGTACTCTTTACCGCCCAAGGCCAAGGCAGCTGCCCCCTTCAGTATAGATAGCCCGATGACCCCTGTTGACCCTTCCCTCTAGTATAAGGAAGCCAGATAATTCCCCCTCCTCCTGTTTAGATAGGTAAGGAGCCCCCTTCCCTTAGTATAGGTAGCCTGATGACCCCTCCCCCACTTACTTCACTATAAGAGATGACTGCCCCCCCCCCCCTATAGATAGCCTGATGACCCCCACCCTCCAGTATAGGTAGCCAGGTGACCCCCCCCCCTTCCCATTATAGTCTGTCACACACCTGCCCTTGATTCTGTGGTGCCCTAGGCCACGGCCTATGTGGCCTTGGCTTAAATCCGCCCTGCTAGTCCGGTTTGAATGATAAAAACGACATATTTTGCTTCTGAATTCTAGAGATATGCATGGTGATGGGTATGGTTGAGGCCAGTGGCGTAGCTAAGGAGCTGTGGGCCCCGATGCAAGTTTTGCAATGGGGCCCCCCCAAGCACTCTATACATAACAATTGATACGGCGCACAAAAACCTGCCAATGGCAACTACAGTGTCAGAGGTGCAAGAAGGGGATGGGGAATAGCTTGTTAATGCATACTATTGTTCAAAGTATCTGTAGAAGTGATTATTATGAGCACAGGACCAATAGAGAGCTAATACTACAGTTGAGGGAGGGCCACTCGGGGCCCCTCTGGCCCAAGGGCCCCGATGCGGTCGCTACCTCTGCACCCCCTATTGCTACGCCCCTGATTGAGGCATGGTTAGAGGTGTGGCTGGGGCATTATAGCGTCCCTCTTTCTTATCTGAAAAAGTTGGTGTGTGTGGAAGAATAGTAACCCTTTCTTGGCACGCATGTTGGTAAAGTTTTATTCTGTTTCTGTTTTAGCAGCACAAAGGGAATCTGCACAAATGTGTCTAGATGGTTTTAATGTTTTGGTTGATATCTATGAGTTTGTGAATTTAAGTACTGCAATCTCTTGCGCTGCAGCACCGTAGGGGCAGCGACCACACTTCCAGCATTACAAATTACTCCATGTGGGCAGGTCCGCCAAACATGACGCAACACGGAAGCTGCATTGATATTTGGTTATGTGTTGGAGGGGCGTGACAATGTCGCTAGGTCTCGAAGAAGACAGCGGGCCACGCCTCCACTCAGCTTGCGACGTTACAGAACGTGGAGACTTCGTACAGCCTCTGATGTCATTAGGGTGGTAACAGAAAAAAGGGTTTCGATGGAACGAGAGCTGGGCGGATCGGATTATAGGAATGTGGGCGGTAATATCTTTGTGGGGCGCGGCTAGCGAGTATCAACACCGGTGAACCGTGGGCGGAGCTAGCGTGAAAACGGGTGTGGCTTTCTCTTGTGCTGAGTTGCGCATTCTCCGTAGCGCACAGTCTCTTGTTAGGCAGCGTACAAGCATCATCTGGACGCTGAATAATACGACGCCAGCAACAGCGGGAGAGACACAGGGAAGGATAGAGTCGGGTGTATGCACAGCCCCTCCCCGAAGAGGATCCCTACTTTTTTTCCCCCTGCGGCCCCCAGCCACTCCTCAGGCTATCCTGGTCGGGACTCCCATCCATGTGCAGGGAATCCAGTAACAGGCTGCTTCCTGGCACACCCCCGTCTCTGTCCCATCTCAGGCTAACTTCTCCCGCACAACTTTCCAGCCCCGCCGCCTGGAGACGCTGATTACTGACTGAAGCCCCCGGGACAGGAATGTAGGCTTGTGGTCTGGCGTTGCTATGTACTTCCATGATACATAGTGTGAGCTCATCCAGCCACTGTCATTCCACATTGACTAAGTGTTTCCAGATGGGTATATGTGGCCGTATCTGTGTGCATTGTAGTGGCCACTGCAGACAGCAGCAGGATCTAGCTGTTTAGGCAGAGAAGGTGCTGGGCTTCACCCCTGTACACACATTACCCAGTCCTGTTATTGTCCTGGCTATGGATGGCTTACTGATAACGCTTCTAGCCTTAGTAGCCGCACAGTACAATGGCTTTTGTAGTGTTTGCTTGAATTTCTAGTTGGATCACTTGCAGAACTTGCTAGGTGGAATATATTGTGTGCTGTGACACTTTGGTGTGTGTGAATGGAAATAGCCTATACCAGGGGCAGTGTTGTGTATGCTCTATGTACACGATAAGACTACTGCTGTCTGCATGATAAGTCTACATTCACTGGCTGCTGCCTGTGGGTTGTAATATAGTTACATTTATTTGATCGTTTATACCAACGCAAACACCCTGAGCAAGTTGTTTCTTTACTGTTTTTAATTTCAGGTTTTACTTATGTTAGCTGTTTTACTAAGGTGACTGTGTAATTCATATTTATTTACTGCATTTTAAGCCTTTGTAGACAGGCAGATGCTGTTGCTGTGTGCCATTTTACTATGAAGATCTGACAGCCGGCATATTCACTTTACCCTAACCAGTATGGTGCACTGATTTTATTTGCATTTTATCTTTGCAATCAGGCAAGCAGATCCATTCCCTTCTAGAAATTCTCTGCCTGTGTGGTTTGGAATATAATTTTTTTTGTTTGTTTTTTGCACCACCCAGCTTTCATAACATCAGTGTGTGATGTAAATATCACATTCCTGTTAATGATATGTAATTTGTGCAATATTAGTGTCTCCTAATTTTTATTTTTTAAATTTTCCCAGCTAATGATCAAGTGCAGTTGCTGGGATGATGAAAAGATTGTGATGTCTGTTGTTCACTGTCATTTATTGAAGTTATTGGCATTCAAATATGACTTTTAGGTATTTAAAATATCTTATTGTGAACAGTTAATGAATAGCTAATTTGATCAGCCAGTCTGGTCATTTGTCATTTCAAGGGATACTTTTGTTTCAGTGGAATTGCCAACTAATAGTTTTCTAGCTCTGATACAGTATTTCCCCCCAGTATAGTCAGGGCTGTTTGCTTTCCTTTATCTATATTCTTCCAGTCAAGAGGTGGGCTCGGTGCCCAGTTCCCGTATGAGGCACAATGTCCAAGACGCTGAAAAAGAAGAAGCACTGGTTGAGTAAAGTGCAGGAATGTGGGTTATCAGGAGTTGGTGGTGATCCTAGTGCTCTTCTGGAGATCCGTGGGGGTGCTGAACATGGAGAGTTTCCTTACTTGGGCCGCCTTAGAGAAGATGTAGCCAGCTATATTGCAGGCAAAGTACCTAGCCAAGGAGATGTACTGTTGGAGGTGAATGGAACTCCAGTCAGCGGCCTAACACATCGAGACACATTAGCAGTGATAAGGCACTTCAGGGAGCCAATCCGTCTAAAGACTGTCAAACCTGGTAGGTGCTTTTAGCATTTTAATGTTCTGCTTTTCATTCTTCCTTTTTATTTTGAGATGTAACAAATGCATAAATAGCTATCCAGTTTGGGTTTTGTCAAAGCGAAACTAGGGACTAAACTATTGCTATGTTTTTTTCTGTTTCTTTTTTTTTGTTTTGTTTTGTTGTTGTTGACAGAAAGGAATAGGGTTGAATGGTTATCTTTCTTTCTCTGTGCTCCAGTTTGAGTGTGTTGTTCCTGTATTATCATTGGTGACCGGAAGTGAGGGAATATCTCTGTCAATAATAAACTAGCATATGTTCTTCTAGCTTAACTTTGCCCCAGAATTTTTTTTTCCTTGGATTTACATGTTTGTTCATTTTATGTTTATATTTGCAGCATTTAAGAATCTGAATGTTTTTTTTTAGCTCATACATTTTCTTCCTGTATAATAAGTATATTGATGATAGCAAAATAAACTCCTTTTTTTTCCATTTCACAGCTCTAAAATTCTGTATGTAATGATTTACTCTAAAATGAGATGTAAGAAATTTTAAAGCAAATAGTAACATACAAAGCAAAGGGCAGTGTGTCATTGCAGCTAGTCAAAAAAACCTTCATAAAGATAGAAGGGATTTTGTCTGTCATGGGTTCCCAACTTGATGGTGGGTTCCCACAGGGCTGTGGAGTCAGTACAAAAAATCATCCGACTCCTCAGTTTATGAAACCACCGACTCCAGGCACCCAAAATTGCTTCGATTCCTTAAGGGGCCCATACACCTAACGATTTTCCCGCCGATATATGGCCGATTCTTTCACAGTGATCGAATCGGCTGTGAAATCGCCGCGCGCACCGCTGACAGAACGATCGAAATCGATCGTTCCCGTCGATCCGTCCGTGCGGAAGATTTTTCTCGATCGTCGGCGGGTCGGGAGTGCATTGATAGCGGCGTTCGAATGCCCGACGACCGACGCAATACAGTGGGTATACATTACCTGTTCCGGCCGGCGCAAGTCCCCTCTGTCTTCTTTCCGCGATGGGTTCCGGACCGGCTGCAGCTTCACAGAACTTCCTGTCCCGGCAGGAAGTTTAAACAGTAGAGCACCCTCTACTGTTTAAACTTCCCCTGGACAGGAAGTTCAGTAGCTGCAGGAACTGTCTGGAGCTTGGAGTGGAGAAGAAGACAGCGGGGACCAGGGGACTCGCGCTGGCCGGGACAGGTAATGTATGCAGGGGGTGGGGGCTGCAGCTCCACAGATTGTGATCGGTTACAGGCTGAAATCGATTCACAATCTGTTTGCAGTAAGGGTGGCCATACAATCCCACTCTGATCAGTTTTGATCAGAGAGGGAACTATCTGTTGGTCGAATCTGATGGCAAATCGACCAGTGTATAGCCACCTTTAGTCTAATTTTTACAAAGGCTTTGGATTTGGTACAAAAATCATGCGATTCCTCAGTTTATTGAAACCTCCGACTCTGAGTCCAGATACCCAAAATTACTCCGACTCCACAGTCCTGGGTTCCCAAACCGTGCAGATTTGATCATTTTTCCACGAAAAAAAGGACTAACGCTCTACAGCACGAAGCATTGTGATTGGCTGAATAGTGTGGGCATGGTTTACTACAACCTATTTGAAACAAGTTTGAGAGGGTGCTGTCTACCCAATCATGTTAGCAGAATTTCCCTATTAGGTTTCCTTCTGGGTCCCCTAAAATAGATTAGTGCCCTTAGTTCCATGAAATACAAATTTCTGTATGTGAATAGGTGCAGGGAAGAAAAACTTCTGGATTTTTTTTGCAGACATTGCATCTGTTTCCAATGTAATGATTGCCAATGCGCTAGATGCATGTGACAGTTTTCAAGCAATTTGCATGAAAAGTGCACAGACACTTATGAAAAATTAATATCCTTGTGGAAAGCCAAGGGTAAATTTTAAACCATCTGTGCCAAAAAATGTTTTTATTGGTGTGAGTCAGTGGCGTAGCAATAGGGGTGCAGAGGTTGCGACCGCATCGGGGCCCCAAGAGAGCCCTCCCTCAACTGCAGTGTTAGCTTTCTATTGGTCCTGTGTTGGAAATATTTCCTTCTATAGATGCTTTAATCATTAACAAACTGTTCCCCATCCCCTTCTTGCACCTCTGACACTGTGGTTGCCATTGGCAGGTTTTGGTGGCCCGTATTAATTATGTATAGAGTGCTTTGGGGGGGGGGTGCAATGTAAAACTTGCACCGGGTCCCACAGCTCCTTAGCTACGCCACTGGCGTGAGTCTTCCTGCTGGAAGAATTTGCCAGCAGTCCTAATGTTCTGCTGGAAGCTGTAGCTGCGTCAGCATGTAAAGATTATTTTTGATGGGGACAGCACAGAAAGTAGCAACACCTTTACAGATTCCACCTATCAACATTTTGTCCAATATTAAATGAAAAAGTGCCTGGAATTGTTTTTTAAAGCAAGTGTAGTGTAAATCATGTTAAATGAAATCCTAATTCGGTATTAAAAAAATATTGAGTTGAATGTTTTTATGTACAGTGGCTTGCAAAATTATGCGGCCCCTTCAAGTTTTCCACATTTTATCATATTACTGCCACAAACATTAATCAATTTAATGGAATTCCACGTGAAAGACCAATACCAAGTGGTGTACACGTGAGAAGTGGAACAAAAATCATACAGGATTCCAAACCTTTTTACAAATAAAGAACTGCAAAGGGAGTGCAGTCAGTTGCCCACAGACATTGCCTGATGAGTGCTAATGACTAAATAGAGTGCACCTGTGTGTAATCTGATGTCAGTACAAATACAGCTGCTCTGTGACAGCCTCAGATGTTGTCTGAGAGAATATTGGGAGCAACAACACCATGAAGTCCAAACAACACACCAGACAGGTCAGGGATAAAGTTATTGAGAAATTTAAAGCAGGCTTAGGCTACAAAAAGATTTCCAAAGCCTTGGACATCCCACGGAGCACTGTTCAAGTGATCATTCAGAAATATAAGGAGTATGGCACAACTGTAAACCTACCAAGACAAGGCTGTCCACCTAAACTCACAGGCCGAACAAGGAGAGCGATGATCAGAAATGCAGTTAATAGGCCCATGGTGACTCTGGACAGCTCAGGTGGGGGAATCTGTCCATAGGACAACTATAAGTCGTGCACTGCACGTAGTTGGCCTTTATGAAAGAGTGGCGAGAAGAAAGCCATTGTTAACAGAAAAGCATAAGAAGTCCCATTTGCAGTTTGCCACAAGCCATGTGGGGGACACAGCAAACATGTGGAAGAAGGTGCTCTGGTCAGATGAGACCAAAATGGAACTTTTTGGCCAAAATGCAAATCGCTATGTGTGGCGGAAAACTAACACTGCACATCACTCTGAACAAACCATCCCCACTGTCAAATATGGTGGTGGCAGCATCGTGCTCTGGGGTGCTTCTCTTCAGCAGGGACAGGGAAGCTGGTCAGAGTTGATGAGAAGATGGATGGAGCCAAATACAGGGCAATCTTGGAAGAAAACCGCTTGGAGTCTGCAAAAGACTTGAGACTGGGGCGGAGGTTCACCTTCCAGCAGGACAACGACCCTAAACATAAGCCAAGGCAACAATGGAATGGTTTAAAACAAAACATATCCATGTGTTAGAATGGCCCAGTCAAAGTCCAGATCTAAATCCAATTGAGAATCTATGGAAAGATCTGAAAACTGCTATTCACAAACGCTGTCCATCTAATCTGATTGAGCTGGAACGGTTTTTGCAAAGAATGGGCAAGGATTTCAGTCTCTAGAGCAAAAGCTGGTAGAGACATACCCTAAAAGACTAGCAGCTGTAATTGCCGCAAAAGGTGGTTCTACAAAGTATTGACTCGGGGGGCAGAATAATTACGCACACCCCACTTTGCAGTGTTTTTTTTTTTTCATGGATTCATGTTTGATTTTCGTTCCACTTCTCATGTGTACACCATTTTGTATTGGTCGTTCATGTGGAATTCCAATAAAAATTGATTAAAGGGGAACTTCAGCCTAAAAAAAACATACTGTCATTAAGTTACATTAGTTATGTTAATTAGAATTGATATAATCTCTTACCCACCCTGTTTTAAAAGAACAGGCACATGTTTGTGATTCATGGGGGCTGCCATTTTTGTCATGGGGGCAGCCATCTTTTTGGTTGAAAGGAGGTGACAGGGAGCAGGAGACACAGTTCCAACTGTCCTGTGTCCTGATCACCCCTCCCAGCTGCACACACTAGGCTTCAAATGTCAAATTCAAAATGTGAAAAAAAATTGTTGCACCAAAACAGCAGAACGAGAACATCAGAAATCCCATCATGCTTTGCACAGCATCAGGGGAAAAATGCCCGGGCAGTTTTCTTCTGTGCAGCTAAAAATGAGGCTTGTATGAGAGAAACAAAGTTCTGATGCTGTGAAACTGTTAAAGAAACACCAGGCCTTTTCAGTGCTGCTGAGTCGATTTTTAGTCTGGAGGTTCACTTTAATGTTTGTGGCAGTAATATGACAAAATGTGGAAAACTTCAAGGGGGCCGAATACTTTTGCAAAACACTGTATGTACTAGTGAAAAAGGCTTGCCCGTTAAAATATGGGCACTAGGCCACAGCCTCTAAGCCAACAGATGCAGTCTTTAGTGAAGGTAATCTTTCACTACAGAGAAACTTTTTTTTTTTTTTTTTTTTGTTTCGGCAGGTTTTCACTTCCCGGAGAGCCTCAGACTGACCCTTTCGAAATTTGCTATTGTATGTCTACCTCTGTATTTCAGAAAGTGGCTGGAAATAAAAAAAATGTGTGTGGGAAGAATTAGTTGTTGTGTGAATAGTGTTAAGCATGATCTTTACAGACTATAAGAGGAAAGAACAATAAGCTGCGCATATGCAAGATGATTTGACATACCAGAGACACTGTACACAGACTAGATTCTCACCCGAGGCAGTCTTTATTTGCTGTATTTAAGCTAAAGTATGTACGATCCTGCTAATTGTTGTTGGACTTTGGCCAGTCAAATATCAAAACCCACACAGTGCATTTGGCCCAATTCCAATCTGCAGACAATTTGCAATAGATCTGCCTGCAAGTAAAAAAGTATTAGCATCTGACCAGCTCTACTACTAATTAATGTAGTGGAAAATGTGTAATGTGTGTCACTTCTAGGCAGCTTTCTGCTTGCTTCATGAGGTGTGCCTGCTACAATATTTTTTTTTTTCCTAAGAGGCACAGTAGCGTCATATGGTAGTGTGTAGGAAATCAGTAAGGGTACCCACTTTTACATTAATTATCGTGGTTTCAGCATCAGAAATGCCTGGATCAAGCATGTGACTAGTGTGGTCAGTTTTTGGTTTAACCACTTGAGGACCCACCCTTTACCCCCCCCTTAAGGACCAGCGCAGTATTTTGTGATCTGTGCTGGGTGGGCTCTGCAGCCCCCAGCACAGATCAGGCAGCACGCAGAGCGATCAGATCGCCCCCCTTTTTTTCCCCCCTATGGGGATGGTGTGCAGGGGGGGTCTGATCGCTCCTCTTGGCTGGCATGTTGCGGGGGGGGGGCACCTCAAAGCCCCCCTCCGCGGCGAAATTCCCCCCCTCCCTCTCCTACCTGTCATCCCCGGTGATCGGGGCTGCACAGGACGCTATCCGTCCTGTGCAGCCAGTGACAGGACGTCCCCTGTCACATGGCGGCGATCCCCGGCCGCTGATTGACCGGGGATCGCCGATCTGCCTTACGGCGCTGCTGCGCAGCAGCGCCGTACAATGTAAACAAAGCGGATTATTTCCGCTTGTGTTTACATTTAGCCTGCGAGCCGCCATCGGCGGCCCGCAGGCTATTCACGGAGCCCCCCGCCGTGAATTGACAGGAAGCAGCCGCTCGCGCGAGCTTCCTGATTAATTAGCCTGCAGCTGGCGACGCAATACTGCGTCGCTGGTCCTGCAGCTACCACTTTGCCGACGCGCGTTATGAGTGCGCGGTCGGCAAGTGGTTAATGGACTTCCGAGGCCAAAATCTGCCCCCAAAACGTAAAAAAAGTTAACTACCTGCATGACTTTGTAAGGCATGGAGGACGCCGTCCGCGCCCTCCGTGCCGTTCCACCTGGTCCCCTCTGCTCAATAGCCCCCGAAAGGCTGCGACCCCACGGTCCGGGTCGGTATCTGCAGCCTGCATAATGATGGCCGCCGGAGCTGGCCACGGCTGCGCAGTCCGCATAGCCGCTACTGCAGCCGCGCAGCTCTAGGGCCAACCCCCCGATCCACGTAACAGGCAGCGTGGATCGGAGGGTTGGCCCTAGAGCTGCGCAGCTGCAGTAGCGGCTATGCGGACTGCGCAGCCGTGGCCAGCTCCGGCGGCCATCGTTATGCAGGCTGCAGATACCGACCCGGACCGTGGGGTCGCAGCTTTTCGGGGGGCTATTGAGCAGAGGGGAACAGGCGGGAGGGTGCGGACGGCATCCTCCGTGCCTTACAAAGTCATGCAGGTAGTTAACTTTTTACGTTTTCGGGGCAGATTTTGGCCTCGGAAGTCCTTTAAGCTCATGATATGCATAGTAGATCTACTTCAGTGGCTTGCAGCATTAGGCCCAGTTCACACAGGTCTCCAGCGTAATTTCTGGCAATGATCAGCATTTTTTTTCATCCTGCAGGGGGACATGGTGGCGCAGCTTGTTACTGTTATTAGCCTGTGTTGGTCACCTTTACGGAACTTTCTGTTGTTTGGTTCCCAAGCTGGTGTTATACGGTGGTGGAACACCTAATAAAGTGAGCATTAGTGGATGAGGTGTTTGCCTTTGGGAAAGTAAGCTAGCTAGTAATCGGGATCTTCCTTTTTGCTATGTTTTGCTTGAAAGAGATTTCATAATGGGAATTGCCTAGTTTTGTGTGTTCTCTGCCTGTAACATTTACTGAAATTAGGCTCCAGAGAGCTTCACTTTATCTTTACATAATAGCCGTACCGCCAAACATGACTTACTAGAGAGAACAAAAAGTCCAGCACAAGGATATCCCACCCCTGCTCTTCTGTCTGCTCAGTGGCACCTTCTATTTTATTATTGTACATGACAAAACATTTAATATGACTTATTATTAAGATTGTAAGCTCACAAGGGCAGGGCTCTCTCCTCTTGTGTCCTGGAAATCCATTATACATTTTATTCATCCTGTTACTTTTATCACTGTCATTACCTATTCTGTATATTGGTGTACACCATTGTCTGTATTGTGTACCCCATGTTAGTTTCCTGCTATGTACAGCACCATTAAATGTTGGCGCTTTATAAATTAATAATAATAATAATAATAATAATCAAAGAAAAGAGAGGGCCAAGTATCTTCAAGAATAACTGTATGACCCCATTCTCACTAGCTGCATTTTCACATCCACAGTGCCGAACCACTTTCAAACTGGCAGCCTTGGTTGATCAATGAACTCCATCACCTTAAAGTGCATTTGAGATAAACTTTTATACATTGCATAATTGCGTTCCTTACATAGAGGTTATAGGGCATTCCTCAAGCTAAATACTTTTTTGTTTTAATACTCTAATTCCCTAATAAACTAAACAAGCCTTGCCCACAGCTTATTCAAAACGCCAAGGCACGCAGACCCATGTAGCAAGGGCTTATGGGAGCTCAGTCTGGGTAGTAGTAGTAGGAGGAGGAGGAGGTTACTAGCCAGAGAGTTCAGAGGCAGAGGGGAGGGGGGAGTGAATTTTTCACAGGCTGAGGTGGGGAGATGCAGTTGCAGATTACCTGTGTAATGATGACAAACAGTACATGGCCGCTCTCATTGTATCACAGGAATAAATCATCTTAAACTGGTGAAGTTGTATGCAGCCAGATTTGCTGTGTAAAATATCTAAACTTTAGATAAGATGTATAGACAAGTTACTTGTTATAGTTTGTTTTTCATCTCGGATCCGCTTTACCGTGTTAAAACTTACAGCTGGTAAGTTGGGAACTCTGCTGCAGTACCTCAATCCAAACTAGCTACGTGTCAGCATTCCTTGAGGCTAGGTTCATAGTGGTCAGTTGCACAACACACGCATTATGTGTGTGAAATGCAATGGAGACTGCACGTAGACTTTAATGCGAAGCCTGCATGCTGCTAGTTAGAATAAAGTGATCAGTTACAACGTAGTACTGTGAACAGCCCCATAGAATTGTATGGTCAGTGAGCTGACATGCAGAGTCATTCTGCAACATAACTGATCACTGTGAACTAACCCTCAGAGATCTTGTACAGTATAATGTGTCTGGAGAGCTGGGGGAGGCAAAGCTGGACTCCAGACAAGAATGGGGACCTAGTGGAGCTCAATTTAGTAGCATTTTACAATTGTGACTGACAGGGTTTTAATGTTTCCTGCGGTGTACCTTTTACTGCCATTACCCTCCATTGTTTCTTTATGAAAGACACTTCAGGAGTACTTTAAGAATTTATGAGGATGCCTGTTATTTCTTTACTCCTAACACAGCCCCTCTTCTCTGGTTCACCATAGTTCACATGGCAGCAGCAGGCTAACCTCTGTGGCCTAGATTGAATTGGGGCTAAAAGTTCACTTGTGAAATAAATTTAGCTTTGAGCACCTGCAATGGATAATGACATGAAAGTTGTGAACTTTAAACAGGACTTTATATCTTACCTCTTCTGTGCTTATTAGAAGCTAGCTGATTGCATTCTTGTGATTGCCAAAGATCTCTTTTTCAGATTAAAACAGTGGCCTCAATTCACGGAGCTTTATCAAACGTTTGATAAATTACCTCATGGCTAAAATCTAATTTTGAATTAACTAAGGTGTTTTATATTTATCGAGTGCTTTTACCGATAAAACGTTCAATAAATATATAACACCTTAGTGAATTCAAAATTAGATTTTACCCATGAGGAAATTTATCAAACGTTTATCAAACGTTTGGTAAAGTGTTTGATAAAGCTCTGTGAATTGAGGCCAGTGTAGTTTCCTGTTTCGTACGGTGCTCTGTGGTGATACACAAACCCTGGAAAAGATCTGCCACACACTGGCCTCAATTCACGGAGCTTTATCAAACACTTTATCAAACGTTTGATAAATTTACCTCATGGGTACAATCTAATTTTTAATTCACTAAGGTGTTATAGATTTATCAAATGTTTTATCGATGAAATGATCAATAAATCTATAACACCTTAGTGAATTAAAAATTGGATTTTACCCATGAGGTAAATTATTAAACGTTTGATAAAGTGTTTGATAAAGCTCTGAATTGAGGCCAGTGACAATGAATACATTGGCCTCAATTCACTAAGCTTTATCAAACACTTTATCACACGTTTGATAATTTACCTTATGAGTAAAATCTAATTTTGAATTCACTAAGGTGTTACAGATTTATTGAACGTTTTATCGATAAAACATTTGATAAATCTATAACACCTTAATGAATTCAAAATTAGATTTTACCCATGAGATAAATTATCAAACGTGTGATAAAGTGTTTGATAAAGCTTAGTGAATTGAGGCCATAGTCTTCTAAAGTAGAATAGTAGTACTGCCTTCAGCAACCTGATTCTAGATTCTGATGTATGATGAAATCTATCAGCTGTAGATAAATAGGTATTTATGCATTTGCTTGTTTGTGTAGTGAAAATATTGTATTAAAACGAATTTAGCAAGTTTGATTTATAAATTAAGTTCTGAAATTTTATCACAGGTGGGGACATCTTTAGTCCTGTCAGGTGCAGCTGTAGCAAATGTTTGGTTACTGAGAGTGCTGAAACAAGTACAAAATATATTTGGTCTCCCAGAATGTCCTGGAGGGAGGATGTAGAATTCTGCATAGCTAATCAGCAGAGGATAAATATCCCTGGGAGGGCAAGGCTATATTCAATATATAGATAGAGGAAGGGTTTCTGATGCTGGAACCAGGAAAAATTACCATTAAAAGTGGGTATCCTGAATAATTTACTGAATTCTACTAAATGTCACTGCAGTGCCTATTTAACTAGTCTGCGTGTGACTTTACAGTAAAACTAAATAAGCAAATAAAACTAAAATCTCAGTTAATAACGTGAAATATTTTGTGTGCATTTGTGTTGTCCCCTTCACAGCAAAATTCTGACTGCTATATACTAAAGGTACTGTTCTGTCAAGTCTGCCAGTAGAGGCTTGATTAGAGGAGGAGAGAATGGATGTTCTCCTCATCAGTATGCTGCTGATTTGCTCTGTCCAGTCAGCAGACTGAGAGCTGATGCCCATGCCATGATGTTTCAATACAGAAGGTGCCCCAAGTGCGGCATAGACTACTGCAGCACTTTTTAGTTGGTCTGAGGAAGTGGGCATGGTCCCACGAAACTAGTTGCCTGTGCTTAACATTCTAATAAACTTCCTTACCTAAAGTGAGTTTGTTGTCTGAGTAAGCACCTCAATTTTTTTTCGTTTTATTGATTTTAAAGTGTTTTATATACATTGGGTGCCTCTTTACCTTCTGCTTTCAATACAGAATGCTTATGTTGGCTGTGCGGGATTATTGGATAATAGAATTGGTTGGAAGAATTCTATGAAATGCTAAATAAAAATATCCCTTGTTATGTCAGCTATTGAAAATGTTTTTCAATCATTTTTTGTTAAATTTAAAAGCTTATTAGAAATGGTTTTTACAGTCTTTAAGTGTACCTGAAGTGGCATGTAGCATGATATGTTTACCATGTGTTTTATCAAACACCAGTGCTACTTTAAACTTCCCTGTCTTTTCTTGCTTAATGGGCTTGTAAATCAGGGGTTAAAAATCAGTTTTGCTGCATCGAAACGGCTGCATAATTTTCCCCGATAAGCTAGAGTGCATAAAACTTACTGTAGAAACATATCTGATAGCAAGATGGACTTAAACTCAGTGGGTTATTATAACTTTGTATGGGAGCTGAACCCCTCCCCCCTCCCCCCCCCCCCCCCCCAAAAAAAAAATAAAAACGACCATGTAAGTGAGAAATTAAATCATAGCTAGCGTCCAGGGACAACAATGGATAATTTGCATATTTCAGCAGGTATGCACTGGGAGACGTCTCAGAGCTCACTCCAACCTGAATTATTGCAAATACTTTGTTTTAAGAAAGCAAACTTTTGTTTTCCAAAATGAGATCATCAAACATGGAACTTTTTGTTTACCCTTTTAACCCAAATAGTAATATGGGACTACAGAAGAGAACTAGTTGGCATCATTTCTGCGGATAGAATTTTTCTTTTCTGTTATCGGCTTACTACTACTTTAAAAGAAACCACTTTCTAGGTATGGTTAGAGGAAAAATTATGATTAGTTTTGTTGCTTACTTTTTTGCTGGAGTGGTCCTTTTTTTTTTTTTTTTTTTTTTTTTTAGGCAGTGTGAAAATATTCCTTTAGTACAGTGCTGTCCAACTTCATGGGCATGGAGGGCCATTTTTTTTTCAGACCCCATGGTGGAGGGCCGAAGGTTCTTGATAGAGCCCCCCCCCGGAAAAAATGCAATTAAAGGATAATTACATTGGCAGCACTTTTCACAAAATGCAATTTAAAATAATGGTGAAGTTACGCGCGCCAGAAAACATGAGGGGTCCATTGGCCGAAAAATGGGTCTGGCCATGGACCAGAATGCAGGTGTGGCCACGGGTGGAGACAAATTAACATGAACTTAGCAATGTGGGACATTAGATTAGGACAGTGGTGGTGAACCTTTTGGAGGCCGAGTGTCCAAACTGCAACCCAAAAGTCACTTATCGCAAAGTGGCAACAGCAATTTAAACTACATACAAACGTTTTAACTCATACATGAACATTATGGAAAATCCAAGTTGAAAATAAATTGTGAAGATAAACAATTTCATCCATCCTACTCCTGAAAAATGTGGTGTTTTTTTTTAGAACCTCCCAGTTTTATTTTCCGTTTATAAAAGCTAAAAAAGTAGGTTTAATGCTATTGTCTCATGATGACGATTCAGCTTTTCCATAGTTTCACAGTTCGCAATCATGTGACCCCCAACAAGACAAATTCAGCAATCATGAGGCCCCCAACAAATCATGAGGCCCCCAACAAGACAAATTCAGCAATCATGATGCCCCCAACAAGACACATTCAGCAATCTAGAGGCCCCCAACAAGACAAATTCAGCAATCGTGATGCCCCCAACAAATCATGAGGCCCCCAACAAAACAAATTCAGCAATCATGAGGCCCCCAACACGACAAATTCAGCAGTCATGAGGCACATAAATAGACAGCATTTCACATAAATAAGCAGAATGCCCCTTTAATATGGTAGACACCTCTCACCTGGCTTCTAAATTCTCCTCTACTGGCTGCTGTGCCTGGCAATTGTGTTTTGGGCCGGATTGGGGATGATGTGTGGGCTGAAATGCCAGGTGACAGGTGTCCCCCCAGTTGAGGTAGTGACAGGTGTCCCCCCAGTTGAGGTAGTGACAGGAGCCCCCCCCAGGCTAGATAGTGACAGGAGCACCCCCCCAGGCTAGATAGTGACAGGAGCACCCCCCCAGCTAGATAGTGACAGGTGCCCCCCACTTAGATAGTGACAGGTGCCCCCCCCCCCAGCTAGATAGTGACAGGTGCCCCCCACTTAGATAGTGACAGGTGCCCCCCACTTAGATAGTGACAGGTGCCCCCCACTTAGATAGTGACAGGTGCCCCCCACTTAGATAGTGACAGGTGCCCCCCACTTAGATAGTGACAGGTGCCCCCCACTTAGATAGTGACAGGTGCCCCCCCCACTTAGATAGTGACAGGTGCCCCCCCCCCCCCAGCTAGATAGTGACAGGTGCCCCCCACTTAGATAGTGACAGGTGCCCCCCACTTAGATAGTGACAGGTGCCCCCCACTTAGATAGTGACAGGTGCCCCCCCAGCTAGATAGTGACAGGTGCCCCCCACTTAGATAGTGACAGGTGCCCCCCCCAGCTAGATAGTGTCAGGAGCCCCCCCAGCTAGTGACAGGTGCCCCCACCAGTAACGAGCCCGTTACCTCGGTGTCCCCGCTGGCCTCTCCGGTGTCCCCGCTGGCCTCTCCGGTGTCCCCGCTGACGATGCCGCTGCTGCCTCACAGATCAGGCCTCACAGATCGCGGCAAGCAGAGCGCGCGCATGACACCCGCGCGGCAGAACGTCACATGCGGAAGTGACTAATGATTCACTTCCGCATGTGACGTACTCCGTGCAGGTACCATGCGCCCTCTGTTTACCTCAGTCGCCGCGATCTGTGAGGTCTGATCTGTGAGGCAGCGGCAGCGGGGGGACATAGGAGAGGCCAGCGGGGACACAGGAGGCCACAATACGAGGGAGCAGGCATGGCGCCGATAGCGCAAGCCATGCCTGCATCCCAGGGACACGAGCGGGCCGCAGCAGGTGGCCTGGCGGGCCGGATGCGGCCCGCGGGCCGCCAGTTGGACAGCACTGCTTTAGTAGGAGCAAGCTCTGGAGTTGCCCAGGGCCCCAAGTTCTGTGGGGTCCACAAGAGGAATTGTGAACTCTCAAAACAATGGCAACATCTTCAGATCCAGACTCCTAAGATCACATGGCCGAAAGTTTATAGGCTGCATTAAATGTCTGCCAATTAATTGGCCCTGAAATGTAGTATAGACATTAGACTGTGAGCTCTGGTGAGGGACACTGATGTGATATTTCAGCTTAAACTGCGGAAAGGTGTTGGCGCTAAATATAAATGTATAATAATTGTGAGATGCTTCAAAGTGATGCTGCTTGTTGTCATGTGCTCTAGCACCTAGGTTCTCAACATGCGGTACGCGTACCCCAGGGGGTACTTCTGATGGGTCCAGGGGGTACTCGGGCTTGATATACTTCACCAAGAATAACAAATTTAGAGATATAGAAAACTATAATTCTTATTTAAAGAGAATCTGTATTGTTAAAATCGCACAAAAGTAAACATACCAGTGCGTTAGGGGACATCTCCTATTACCCTCTGTCACAATTTCGCCGCTCCTCGCCGCTTTAAAAGTGGTTAAAAACAGTTTTAAAAAGTTTGTTTATAAACAAACAAAATGGCCACCAAAACAGGAAGTAGGTTGATGTACAGTATGTCCACACATAGACAATACATTCATACACAAGCAGGCTGTATACAGCCTTCCTTTTGAATCTCAAGAGATCATTTGTGTGTTTCTTTCCCCCTGCAGTTCTCATGCACTGAAGTTTCAGGCTGCTCGTTTCTTCCTGCAAACAGCTTTGCCTTTGTCTGTAATTCCTCAGTATGTGAAAGCCCAGCCAGCTCAGAGGACGATTTATCCAGCTTGTAAAAAATAGGAGAGAAGCTGCCCTAATCTAAATAATACACAGGCAGTGTGCATAGAGGGGCCTGGAAGGGGGAGTTCATAGCAGAACCACAAAACTGAAGAACTTGGCAGCCTTCCAGACACAGGCTGATAAGTCTGGCAGGGGAAAGATACATTGATTTATTACAGAGACTGATAGTAGAAAGTGCTGCAGTGAGCCAGAACACATTAGAATAGCTTTTGGAACTTGTAGGATGATAAAAAACAGGATGCAATTTTTGTTACGGAGTCTCTTTAAACAACACCAAATTAGTATTTTAGCTAGTTAAAAGCAATAATAAATGCTTGCACGTTGTTTAGAACCAATTATCATGTACTACGATTAAATATATATTTGTCAAGGGGTACTTGAGATCATGTTTACTATGCTAGGGTGTACTCGATGAGTACAGGGTTTTAAAAGGGGTACACACTTATAAAATGTTGAGAAACACTGCTCTAGCACATATGAATGGATACTTTCCTTGAAGTACCGTAATCTTTAGCCTCCATTATTATAGATCTGCATAGGAACCTTTTGCCCTTTGTAAGCTGCGGATTCTAGTCATTTCCTTGTCACAGCTTACTTGTAAGGTTCTTGTTTTGTCCATAAGCAGATAATGTACAAGAGTCAAGTATTGCTGACCATTAGCTTGCCTTGTGTTGTAGCCACCACATCCTGAGGGCAGACATTCCAAGGGACTTGGGATCCATGTAATTGAATTTAATGTTTTTTTTTTTTTCCTTGTTTTTTTTTCTTTTCTTTTAAGGGCAGGTCAGCCATAGACCTGTTAGCCAGCCAATATGTGTACGAGAATGGGCGTTTAATTTTTGTTGTGCTGCAAATAACTATTTCAGATCCTTTATCAGGGATGTGGAAATGTAACTAGCAGGTTTGTACATAGTTAAAAAAAAGATATATTTAAACTTTTAAGAGGTCCTGCATAGTGTACCCAAAACTGTTTATAAGCTACATGAGACTGATTTTATTTTATTTTTTTTAATGTCTTGTAATTTTATCTCTACGGGCCTGCCATCTTCCTTATTGTCTATAGTACAGTATAGAAAATAAAGACTATAGTGAGTACAATACATAGCACTTTGTGCCTATTATAGTAGGAGTGATCTAAATCGATGTACAACCCCCTTCAAATGTAGCTTTAGTAGATAACCTGCAGCAAAAAGGCCAAGGAAGGATTGAAATTAACTATCCACTGATGACTATACAGAGGTACTTGACAGGAGAAAGCATCAGGCATCACTCCCCCCCCCCCCCCCCCCCCCGCAGTGGCATACATTGAGCTTACCATCTCAGAGCTTCAGATTTACCGTGCAGCAGTTTACGCAGTGGAAAGGCGTTTTCTTTTGTTAGTAATTGAACCCATTTTGGGGGTAACATCTTGCAGTGGTAAAGTGGCTGTAAGCAATGGCTCTTTTCTATTTAACTTTTAGGCCCCGTTCACACTGCACGCGTTTCCAGCCGCGTTTTGGAAACGCGTGCAGGTGGCCGACACGCACGACATCAGACATTGCATAGAGTGCAATGTCTGATGTTCACACTGCATGCGTTCCGGACCTGTGCGGTCCGGAAACGCATGCTGCACGCATTTTTTGTAAAAACGCATGGCTGTCCCATTCACTTTTCAGTGATTGGATCAGCCACGCAACGCATACGAACGCGGATGGCGTGCGTTCGTACGCGTTGCGGTCCGCATGCGTTGCGGTCTGCGTTCTGCAGTCTGAACGGGGCCCTTTTTTTTAATGAATTGCTACATACGCCTGAGTGACGTAAACCATTTTGTAATTTTGAGGGCAGAATATACAGTGCTGTTTCAGTCTGTAGCTGCCATCTAAGTTTCTACTGTTTCAGTCTGTAGCTGCCATCTAAGTTTCTAATATTGATAAAAAAAAATTAAAGCCAAGCTTTCATGAAACCTTAGTTACAGTTATGGTATTTAGTGTATCGCAAAAGATTTCCTATCTCTCTTGTCATATCATTGGTCCACTTCTAAGCCAACTGCACAAATCAACAAAGAGAGAGATATTTAGATATGCTGTACTCTAGTTGTGTGGCAGACCTCTTTATTACAGAAGGGAGTAGGGCACACTTATGCTACATACACACAGCAACTTAAGAGTTGCAAACGGCCAATGAACGACCAATCGCCCAAGTGGTGTTTTAAAATCCTAAGCACAACCATGGCTTAAAGGGAACCGGAAGTGAGAGGGATATGGGGCCTGAAATATTTATTTTTAATTTTGAACCATACCAGATTCTTGGACTTCCTGCAGATTTTCTGTCTCTTAAGGGCCCGTTTCCACTTGTGCGAATCTGCATGCGTTTCCTGCATGCAGATTCGCATAGACAATACAAGTGCATGGGACGGTTTCCACTTGTCAGGATTTCTGAGCGTTTTTCTGTGCAGATAAAATCTGCAGATTCGCATGCAATGTATTTAATAGGAAATTCGCATGTGTTTTCGTATGCGAATTTTACCGCAAATTCACGGGCGTTTTCGCATAAAATCAATGTAAAAGCACACAGGCACTGACATTGTTAAATTCGCATACGAGGCACTGACATGGTTAAATTCGCATACTCATTAACCTATGTGAAAACGCCCGCAAATTCGCATCCGCGTGCGAATTCGTTTTTGCGTTTTCCGCAACTAATTCGCACCGCACAAGTGGAAACGGGCCCTTATACTTTTTGCCTTAAATAGAACAAGCATGCAGATCAGGTGCTCTGATCCAAGTCTGACTGGGTTAGTCACATGCTTGTTACAGGTGTGATTCAGACACCCCTGCAGCCAAAAAGATCAGCAGGGCTGCCAGGCAACTGGTACTTGTTTTGGTCATTGTTTAACCTCTTAAGTACCAGCGGTCTCTGCCCCCTTAAGGACCAGAGACTGCTGGTACAAGAAATGGCGGAATAGCGATGAATCGCTGCACATACTCTCCGCAATCGCTGTCACCGCCGTACATCGGGAACCTGGACCACCCACTCTGCTCTCTCTACACCGCTCACTTTACGAGTCCTTTCAAGGGGCACTATGGCTAATTTCATCTTTTTTAGACCCTTTAACATACATATGTCTTGTTGGAGTAATGTTATTGCACAGTATATAGTCTAATATAAATGTAATTGTTCACTGCCAATAATGATTTATAGCCAGGCAGTCACGTCAGTATCTTTTAGCTTTCCGACGCCAATGCAGACTATTTAATTGTACAGTAGGGAGGCACCTGTTGGTGGTAGAGCTGCCGTTATTTGCCTTCCCTCTGGCCAGCTCATTTACCTTGTTCCACCTTGTAACTACACTAACGTGCAGTTACTCTGCTCACAGCAGCCGCCGTAAAACGTAGGACGCAGCCTCCTCCGTACAACGCTGGCTGTGTGCGCTGTGTGTTGATACGCTGCCCGGCCGCCAAGGACCCCTTTTGCTAAGCTGGCAATTAAACGGACACCTATTGTTGTCCGTTTCTATGGCAACCCGACCGGCTTCTGAACTGCGCAGTCCTTGGCGGCCAGGCAGCATATCAACACACAGCGCACACAGCCAGCGCTGTACGGAGGAGGCAGCGTGTCGCCAGCACAATGTTTATCTAAGTGCTGTCTGTCAGCGCCACTCCCCCGCCTCCTCCGTATCGGCGCTACCCGCCGCGTCACTTCCCTCCAATCAGCGGGAGGGAAGGGACACAGGCGGGTAGCGCCGATAAGGAGGAGGCGGGGGAGAGGCGCTGACAGACAGCGCTTTGGTAAACATTGTCGCCAGCACTGCGGGGGGTATAGCGGCGCGCGGGGGGGGGGGGGGGGGGGGCCTTTTGAGGCACACCATGGGGCAACAGAGGCTGGTGATAGTGTGCACAACCAGCCTCTGTGCCCCACTAGCATAATAAAATCCCACCCCGGGTTCTCTTTAAACATGCAAAAATATTTTTTCCAGTACACTCCAGGACAGGTATACTTTGAGACTTGGTCCCTCCCAGGAACAGGAAACATCCAGGACCTCCCTATAAATTTGAAATGGAATCAGAGGTCAGGCAGTATTGGATGTTTCCTGTTCCAGGAACCATGCCTTTCTATTAGTGCACTGTGGTTCCGGAAAGCCAGGGGGGCTAGGGACTAGTCGATGCACGCAGCCGCGTCGCTGCAATAAAAAGGTGGTAGGGCTGTGTTTTTCCCTCAATTTGCCTACCTTTTTGGATTCCCCATAGCAAGCTCTGTTGGTGTGGCTGAGATCCAGAGAGTCTGTGGGAGAGTCGCCCTGAAGACACAGCGTGGCAGAGGCATGCGGCTAAGCGGAGAAGACACCGGAATGTTTTTGATGGAGGTCGGAACTTTGCACTTCCGGGTGGCAGCGGTAACCACTACCGGGCCACGTGGCATCACCGCTTTCAGCCGGCTGAAGAGGGGGCAGCCTCGTAGCGTCCCGGCACTCACTCTTCTCATGGGCAATGGAGAAGCAGGAACCGCCGAAGGTAAGAGCGTTAGTAGTGCCGGGATGCAGCCGGCTGATCTATGTGGCAATTAGCTGTCGGCCGTGCTAGATGTAACGTTTACCTATGGCTGGTATCGATAGGCAGCAGTTCTATCAAGTTACTGTTGTAACGAAATCAAGTTTAATGATAATACGATCCAACTGTTCCAGGACCTCTCATTAATCACCCTCACCAAGCGAAGAGTTCTGAAGCCACTACTACAGGCTATACGGACGAAAGGCCTCACTTATAGATGGCGCTTCCCGTTCGCACTCACAGTAACTACAAACGGGAAACTCTTCTCTCTACGATCGTATGATGGACTCTCGGATATCTGCACTGATCTAGACTTGGACCAAATTGATGTTCCAAACTGGGATTTCGTATCACCAAACACAAGATTGGATTCTCTTCCCGCTAAACAGACCCGGGGCGACACTATGAGCTCCCGTACACGTCACAGATCCAATAGCGAAGACAGCAACAGAGAAAACAAGAAGAAATCCTCTCCCAACCCGGCAGATTCGGACTCATCTGGAGAAGAGTGATGGTGATGTATAAGCAGACTAACTGTTGTTTTTTACTCCCCTCTTTCTACGTGCTCGATAACCCCTACATTGCCTATGTCAATGAGACTGAACTTGCTCCTTTAAGCGGATTTAGACTCCCCTTCCTCGATTTCCACCAACACGCCTGGATTGCACTTTGAACCTATGGTGTTCCCCCCCCCCCCCCCCCCGAAGATTTGCCTCTCTCATCCTCACTAGGTGACATTAGCCACCCTCTACATCCCGGAACATATTCACAGCTCTGGTTTCATTTACGGTCACAAGGCAAATCTATCCTGTGATGATACTCATTAAGATATGCTATGCCACTACCTAAACTTTGGTATTTCCTTGTCGTTTATACTGTTGGTTGCATGATATATGCTGTTTTTGATATATTACTGTTTTTCCAGATAGATAAGAATCGCTATACATACTGCTAAGATACTAATGGTGTTCATAACTCTTATCTGTCAGTGCTGCGGGAGGGGTGTTGATGGGGGATGAGGGGGGGGGGAGAGAAGCAAAACTTGTCTGAGCTACCTAGGGGACAGCTGACTCTTAGACCCTATATGTCAAATTGTGGGGGTGGCTTGGCGTGGACCTGCTGGACCCCCGTCTCGGCGGATCCGCGGGAAGCCCCTCCATATATTCCTTACCCTAAACTTTTAATTGGATCCTGGACTCGCTGTCACCCTACATGATCCAACTGTTGGGAGGAAAGGCTATAAATATAATGATCTATAATACATTTAGAGGGCCAAAAACTACACTTTAGGCTACACAATTTCATACTAGACATTCGACTAGTCACTTAAAGGTTAAGTTGGTTATACACTAATTTCTGTTACTCAATGGCGGGTGTTGGACCGCAACCCCTCTGGCTAAATATATTCTTATACACTCTCTCTCTGCAAGCTATCCGGCTCTTCGGAGATAGAATTGATTGCAATATCAGGACTAGCAATCAGGTTGGTCGTTGTCCTATCCCCACATAGTGTTTCTTTCATAAACACTGACCTCAGATCCCACAACAGTGTTAGGTGTGACTTTATAAGCCTCACCTACGTAGGGAATTTTCTCTCTTATTATACGAACTTTTGGAGTTCACTACAGATCTGACCAATCACCCTGATCGAGACTACCCACCCGGGGAGATCCCACGACACAAACGTACAGAATACTGATCTGGACATCCATCTATACCCCGAATCCCACCTATGTCTAATTTAATATTGACAAACTTCTTCCTATACATATTACTTCGACACATATCTACCTCTCTACTTACTTGGCCCCTTAAAGGAGAGACTATCCTTGAGGTACACGACAAAATGTCTGACGCGACAAACACAAACCAAAGTCAGCTAACGTGGAAATTCCTATCTCTTAATGTTAATGGATTAAATACTCCACACAAAAGGACGTTGGTTTTTGACTTTCTTAACCACCCTGGCGTTCTATTTCCCCAGGATTTCCGTGCAAAAAGTGGTTCAATTAATTTCCAATAATTTTCAACCAATTTTTTTTTTTGCAATCATTTTTTTTTTTTATATTGAATTCAATACAGGTTATTGTATTGAATTCAATTTTTAAAAAAGTGTTTGCTGTGAGATTTTGATGATGCTGTGTGACACTGGTGCCATTAACGCCGATTGAAGGGGGACATGTGATCGCCAAGGGAGAAGCAAAATCCGCCAAGGGACATGGAAGAAGGCACTGGGGAAGCTATCAGTGGTACGCGACGAGGGATCAGCATTCCAATGGTGAGTATAAGACTCAAATGTATTAGCCAGATGTGCAGCCAGGTATAGTTAGCCAGATGTGCAGCCAGGTATAGTTAGCCAGATGTATTAGCCAGGAATAGTTAGCCAGATGTTTTGCCAGGTATATAGGGAGCAAGATGTTTGCCAGGTGTATAGGAGACAGATGTGCAGCCAGGTCTAGGGAGTCATATGTATAGGGAGCCAGGTTTGCGGGTGCCTCTGCCCCCCCCCCCCCATTGCCCCTAATGCTGTGGCCGGGTGTCCCTTCTGTGGGGGGGGCTCCCCTTCTGTGCTGGCTGGTAGTGGCCGGCGGGGATCCCCTCTGTGGGAGGGGGGGGGAAATCCCCATACTGTGCATGCGGGTGGCCCTTCTGTGTGCGCGGGGGGGTATCCCCTTCTATGGGGGCTAGCCGTGGTCGGTCGGGGACACCCTCTTCTGTGCGGGGGGGGGGTGTCCCCATCTATGCGGGCTGTGGGTGGCCTCTCCCTCCTCTTCCCCCATCCCTCCCTCTCTGTCCCCCGTGTGTCCCCCCCATCCCGTGTCTCCCCCTGTCAGAAGCCCTGATCTACTCACCTGAGGGCTTTCTCCTGCGGCGGAAGCGGCGCGCCTCCTCCTCCATCGCGAAGTCTCGTGTTCTCTGTAATTACAGTACGCGGCTTGGTGACGTCACCAAGCCGCGTACTGTAATTACACAGACCGGGACTTCGGCGATGGAGGAGGAGGGTGTCCATCGCAGCCGGCGCAGGAGAAAGCCCTCAGGTGAGTAAAGCAGGGCTTCTGACAGGGGGGAGACACGGGATGGGGGGGGGGGGACACGGGGGACAGAGAGGGAGGGATGGGGGAAGAGGAGGGAGAGGCCACCCACAGCCCGCATAGAAGGGGACACCCCCCCCCCGCACAGAAGGGGGTGTCCCCGACTGGCCAAGACCAGCCCCATAGAAGGGGATACCCGCCCCCCCCGCACACACAAAAGGGTCACCGCATGCACAGTACGCTTATCCCCCCCGGCCCCCCGCACAGAGAGGATCCCCGCACCAGCCACCCGCCGGCAAAGAAGGGGAATCCCTACACAGCCCCACACATTCTCTGCCCCGCCGGCTGCACAGGGATTTCTAGGGTGGCTGGATGCTAGTTCTGTATGCTGTGGGTAGCACAGATCGCTACCCACAGCGTGTTGACAGGCATCCAGCCATCCTGGGGAATCCCTCTGATGAGGGAAAAGTGCAGCCGGCGGGGAAGAGAAGCAAGAAATCTCCCTGGCGGTATTGACGAGCTCAGCTCGTCAATACCGCTTTCAGCAAGTTTTTCCTGGACGAGCTGAGCTCGTCAATACCGCCAAGGTGGTTAAAAAAGAAAAAACTCAATTTGCATTTCTGCAAGAGACCCACTTCAGAGAGTTCCATACACCGAAATACTTCGGTAAGGAATATCCGACTGCATACCATGCCACCGCACCCTCCTCCAAAACAAAAGGTGTTTCCATATTCATCCACAGAACTATTCCTTTTGAGGCAGAAGAAACTCTGTGACCCTGAAGGGAGATTCCTGTTTGTAAGGGGGAAAGCAAACAATAGACTCTTCACACTAGCTTCCATCTATGCCCCAAACAGGCAGCAGCCTTCATTCATCGCCACCACCTTACACAAACTATCACTCTTCTCCTCGGGCATACTCATTATGGGAGGGGACTTCAACATCCCACTTCATCCCCTAACAGACTGCTCCAATGGAACTTCCACACTATCTTATAGAGCATTGAAATCTATTAAAACCAGTCTACAAAAACTGACACTTATGGATCCCTGGCGGATACAACATCCGAAAGAAAAAGATTTTACTTTTTTCTCGCCCCTACACCAGAAATATTCACGCATTGATTACTTTTTCATAGTGCAAAGAGATCTGACACTGGTCTCCAATGCAACGATAGGAAACAAGACCATTTCAGATCATTCTCCCATCTCCCTAACATTGACATTTCCAGAAAGAATAACTAAAACATGGTGTTGGAGACTAAATCCATATCTACTTGCTGACAAATCTAGAAACCTTTTTCACCGATCAAACTAACTCTGACACTTCTAAATTGACAATCTGGGAAGTACACAAACCTGTCATAAGAGGCTAATTAATACAACTGAGAGCTAAATTAAAAAGAGAGAAAGAGGAGGGTATCATTAAACTATCCAACGAGATTAATAAACTAGAAAAAACACAAACTCACGCTGGCCTCCCAAACCCTAGCAGAGCTTACTAATTGCAGATCCAACCTAGCTAAACTCCTATCTGTAGAAGCTAAAAGAAAAGTAATGGCTAGCAAGAAAATATTTTACGAAATGGGAAACAAGAGTGGGAAATATCTAGCGAGGTCCCTGAGACAAAAAACGCTTCAATCCCACATATCCTCCATTATTGACACCAAAAAGCAACCCCTCTATAGATCGGAGGATAAAGTAGAGGAATTCCGTACTTTCTATCACTCCTTATATAACCTCCAAAGCACTCACCCAGACAAAAGACCTCATCCCAAAAGATCAGCCAAAATAATAGACTATCTTACAACACACTCCACACCACTTCCCCTATCTGAAGATGATCTTAAAGAACTGGAAGCTCCTATCACTACAGATGAATTCCTCACTGCAGTCAGATCATTAAAACCAGGTAAGGCTCCAGGGCCAGACGGGTTTACTGCCCAATACTACAAGGCCTTTGCTCCCATTTTGGCACCTGCCTTCACAGAAGCCTTCAACTCACTGGCTCCTTCGGCTACCCCATCCCCCCAATTCCTCGAGGCACACATCACTGTGATCCCTAAGCCTGGGAAGGATGTCAAGTCTTGCTCAAACTACAGACCGATCTCCTTGCTGAATGTGGACGCCAAGCTGCTGGCAAAAATTTTGTCGCTTAGACTGCTACCTTTCATTGCAGACTATTAAACCAGACCAAACAGGCTTTGTTCCTGGGCGAGAAGCTAAGGACAACGTGATGAGGGCAGTGGGAGTGATAGCCCTAGCTAGAAAACGTGCTATCAAAACCTTCTTCCTATCAACAGACACTGAAAAGGCGTTTGACAGGGTGGCCTGGGATTTTTCCAAGGCCGCCCTGTCCCGCCTGGCACTAGGCCCTAAAATCAGGAACTGGATAGACTTACTATACTCGAACCCCTCGGCAAGAGTAAAAGCTGACGGCCTACTCTCATCCCCATTCACCATCTCCAACGGCACCAGGCAGGGATGCCCCCTGTCGCCCTTGATATATATCATCACCCTAGAACCCTTTTTAAACGCAATAAGAGCTGACCCCTCTGTCAAAGGTATACAGACAGGCCACACAAACCATGTAGTTGCAGCATTTGCTGACGACTTACTCTTCTTCCTGCAAAACCCCCTCGTCTCCCTCCCTAATCTGATGAAACAATTCGAGGAATTTGGTTACCTCTCCAACCTCAAAATAAACTTTCACAAATCTAGAGCACTTAATATATCACTAGACCTCAAAATGGTAGAACATTGCCAAACCCAATTCGCTTTCTCCTGGTCTAAAATATCCCTCAAATACCTAGGTGTTGAAATTCCCCAGAATCTGCAGGAGATTTTCAACATTAACTACACTCCATTGGGGGCAAACATAACAGCGGAACTCAACACTTGGGGTCTTAAGAAACATCTTCTGTGGTTTGGTAGAATAGCCTCAGTCAAAATGACCCTGCTCCCTAAATTTCTATACTTGAGCCAATGTCTACCAATTGCGCTCCCTAAACCATTTGTTAAGAAGATACAAACTGAGATCACCAAATTTATCTGGGGACATAAACCACCTCGTATTAAACATGCAACCCTTATTCTCCCCAAGGAACTGGGTGGAATGGGCCTACCAGATCTACAAACATATCACCTGGCATCACAACTCTGCAGAGTTATTGAATGGTCTAATCCAAATACTACTAAACTATGGGTTCATTTAGAACAAGATCTCTTAAGAGCCCCATCTGCAACTTTGGGATGGGCAGATACCCAACCCAAAACAGAAAAACAAATCGATCACCCTTTAATAGAGGCGTCCATCCTAGCAATGAGAAGAGCACTCCCAAAGAGGGGCTTGGCGTCTGTCCCTGGAAAACTCACCCCACTCACGAACAATCCCAACTTCACTCCATCTCAAAACATACCATTCCTACATAACTGGCCCAACACTGACTGTCCTAGAACTCATGAACTTTTTTCTGGAGGAACAATTAAAACTAAAGAGGAAATGAATTGCATGAGACCTGATATTCAGTTATCCTACTGGCAATACTTACAAATCCGCCACTTCCTCCAATCCTTGAATAGCAAATTAGATTGGTCCAAACGGCTATCCCACTTTGAACGGTTGGTGCTCACTACAGGCCCTCACCGCCACATGGTCTCCCAACTATACCAAATACTGCTTATGGAACCTCAATCTCAGAGATGTAGATTTAGGGAGGAATGGGAGCGAGATCTAGGAGGCGAATTCACTGAAGAGCAATGGCAGAAAATCCTTGCTATGAATCATAAGGGATCCATGAGTGTCAACACCCAAGAAACGGTACAAACTGGTAACCAGATGGTATAGAACCCCCAAAAGACTACATAAGATGTTTCCTAATACTTCTCCCTGCTGCTGGAGATGTGGATCTCCCGATGGCTCAATTTTACACATTTTCTGGTCTTGCCATATGATCCAGAACTTCTGGTTGCAGGTTAATAACCTAATCGGGAAAATCACCACTGCTAAACTGCCTATGACTCCTGGAACCTTTCTTCTACATGACACCACAGACTCGATTAAAACATATAAAAAATCCTTATCTCTTCACCTCATTAACGCAGCCAGATCTCTGATTCCGGCTTTCTGGAAAAAAACGGAAGTCCCCTCCATTAGGGACTGGATTAGGAAAGTTGAGTCGGTGGAGTCATTGGAGGAACTGGTTGCCATTTCACATGACAAAATGGAACGACACATGTTCGTGTGGTCTCTTTGGGTGGAATTTCAATGTTCTGACACATACAAGGCTATAATGGCTTAATATCTGTTCAGAAAGCCACTAAGACACTCCCAATACATGGGAATTCGGGAGATAGATAAAAAGCTCTCCTAAGATATATTTCTTCCTAAGTAGGTCCCGAAAGATATGCTCCCCCGGGGTGACAAAATTCACAAACATAGCCACGCTTAATTTGTGAACTCTAAACTTTCAACTTTCTACTAAAACATAATGTTGTCTCCCACACCTTATGCTAAATTCAAACTCTATAAATCCAATATTGATCAACAACCTCATCTTTCCTACAATAAGCCTTTGGAATTTTTCATGTGACAACATTGTGCTGATGTTAATGTTAATATTATCATTGCTATATGTATCCTGCAAATAAGATGCATGTGATATTCAACAGATGTAGCTCCTGTTTCCACTTATATCTTATGTCATCATCTTTGATATGCATCTTCTTGTTATATTACTTGAACTTTAATAAAAATTTAATAGTGAAAAAAAAAAAAGTTACTGTTGTATACACACGTGTTTTATTGTGAAGCAGTTGTTTATATGACAGGCCTATACCTATGTTGCTGTACTAGGCTATATGCCGGTCTTAAAGAGACTCCGTAACAAAAATTGCATCCTGTTTTTTATCATCCTACAAGTTCCAAAAGCTATTCTAATGTGTTCTGGCTTACTGCAGCACTTTGTACTATCACAGTCTCTGTAATAAATCAACTTATCTCTCACTTGTCAGACTTGTCAGCCTGTGTCTGGAAGGCTGCCAAGTTCTTCAGTGTTGTGGTTCTGTGATGCATCTCCCCCCTCCTGGCCCCTCTCTGCACGCTGCTGTGTGTTATTTAGATTAGAGCAGCTTCTCTCTTCTCTCTTATCTTTTACAAGCTGGATAAATCGTCCTCTGAGCTGGCTGGGCTTTCACATAGTGAGGAATTACAGACAAGGGCAAAGCTGTTTGCAGGAAGAAAAGAGCAGCCTGAAACTTCAGTGCATGAGAGATGCAGGGGGAAAGAAACACACAAATGATCTCTTGAGATTCAAAAGGAATGCTGTATACAGCCTGCTTGTGTATGGATGTATTTTCTATGTGTGGACATACTGTACATCAACCTACTTCCTGTTTTGGTGGCCATTTTGTTTGTTTATAAACAAACGTTTTAAAACTGTTTTAACCACTTTAAATGCGGAGGGGAGCGGCGAAATTGTGACAGAGGGTAATAGGAGATGTCCCTTAACGCACTGGTATGTTTACTTTTGTGTGATTTTAACAATACAGATTCTCTTTAAATTGATCTACAGTTGTATATACTTGAACTGTTAAAATAGATGTGTATATGTGGAGTTAGACCTTTTAAAGGGCTATTGTCTCTTATTTATTTGCAGGCTATTGCTGGCGATACAGCGCCTAGGCCCAGTTCTAAGCGGTGCCCTGCCTGTAATAGCAAGCTTTATTCAAATTGGAAAAAATTCCTGTGTCAATCTTGCATAAATAAAGCAGTTAAGGAGGAGACATTACTTCAGAAAGATTTCATGAGTGCCCTCAGGAAAGAATTAAGAGCTACTTTTAAGGACTTGAAAGCATATTTTACTGTTCCTACAACATCTATACAACCATCAGAACAGTCTCAACAGGCTTCATTGCCTGTACAATCACAATTGCAGCCTCAGATTATACAGCCTCAGACCTCATCTCAAATACAATCCCAGGCTGTAATTCAGATTCAGATGCAGATGCCAGTTACATATTAACAGGTACATAAAAAAGCTACTAAAAAAACTAATCATAAGGCTGATCCTGCTGATGATGTGGAATATTTAAGTGTGTATGAGTCATCATCTGAGGACTCAGTAGATACATCGCAAGATGAGACGGGACAAATTGCACCATCTCTCTTTAGATTTCCTGCAGCTGAGACTATTTTACGAGAGGCTATTTATGAGGAATTACAACTTAAAAACTCAATGGGTGTTTTAAACGACCAATCTGACAGATCACTTTAGCAGATAATCGTTCATCAGCTGTGTGTACAGAGCTCGGTAGAGATTTAAACGATGGGTTTGCATAGTTTGGCTCTGCACTGTAGAGGCCAGAGTCGGGTACCCGCGGGTTACCTGAAATTCGGGTCGCATTCCTGTTTCTATTTAATTGGGTTGCGGGTTGTCGGGTGGGGGTACCAGATTCACCAGAAAGCAGGTTGCAGTTCGGGTAGCGGGACTGTGGGTTGGGTGCGGGTCTGAAAAATTAGACACGCACAGGCCTCTACTGTATGGTCTGTTTTCACGTCTTCACATCCTGCGTCCTTTAATGATCTTATAGGTTTACAGTTGTTTGGCGTTTACAGTGGTTTGCAAAAGTATTGGGCCCCCCAACGCTATGTGTGGCGGAAAACTAACACTGCACATCACTCTGAACACACCATCCCCACTGTCAAATATGGTGGTGTCAACATCATGCTCTGGGGGTGCTTCTCTTCAGCAGGGACAGGGAAGCTGGTCAGAGTTGATGGAACGATGGATAGAGCCAAATACAGGGCAATCTTGGAAGAAAACCTCTTGGAGTCTGCAAGAGACTTGAGACTGGGGCGGAGGTCACCAGCAGGACAACGACCCTAAACATAAAGCCAGGGCAACAATGGAATAGCTTAAAACAAAACATATCCATGTGTTAGAATGGCCCAGTCAAAGTCCAGATCTAAATCCAAACGAGAATCTGTGGCAAGATCTGAAAACTGCTGTTCACAAACGCTGTCCATCTAATCTGACTGAGCTGGAGCTGTTTTGCAAAGAAGAATGGGAAAGGATTTCAGTCTCTAGATGTGCAAAGCTGGTAGAGACATACCCTAAAAGACTGGCAGCTGTAATTGCAGCAAAATGTGGTTCTACAAAGTATTGACTCAGGGGGCTGAATAATTACACACACCCCACTTTGCAGTTATTTTTTTTTTAAATGTTTAGAATCATGTATGATTTTCGTTCCACTTCTCACGTTTACACCACTTTGTATTGGTCATTCACGTGGAATTCCAATAAAATTGATTCATGTTTGTGGCAGTAATATGACAAAATGTGGAAAACTTCAAGGGGGCTGAATACTTTTGCAAACCACTGTAGTTAGTGTTCTGCTGTCCTTTCACATTGCATCACTTGACATCATCTGTACTTGATCGTGAGGCAATCTTTTACCGATCATTTGAAACGATGACTGTCTTCCAGTGCATACGAGCCTTTATGTGTTAATAGAGATGATTCTATGGCCCTTTTCAATTCCCTATGTCTCCTAAAAAATGTTTTTCCTTTATGTTTAAAACAACTTTTCAGCACTCTGCAATTCAAAAAATACCAAAAAGTCGATAAAAGAAAGTGCTATCAAAAATATGCTGAGTATTTTCCTGCTTGCTGGTGGCTTAAAGGGGAACTGAAGAGAGAGGTATATGGAGGCTGTCATGTTTATTTCCTTTTAATCAATACCAGTTGCCTGGCAGCCCTGCTGGTCTATTTCTCTGCAGTAGTATCTGATTATGGCTTCTTGCACACCAAGACGTTGTGTTAGGTGGCACGTTAAGGTCGCATAACGTGCACCTAACACAACGTATGGTGCTGCAAAAGCCGACGGTAGAGTGAGCCGCGTTAGGCTGCTCGATGCCCATAATATCTCCCAGAGTGGCGCTGATTGGCCAGCGGGACCACGTGATGCGGAGCGAGACACTCCGCATCACGTGGTCCCGCCGGCCAATCAGCGCCCGCCAGTGCAGTGAATATTAAGTAGCCATGTGCGCGGCTACTGTAGCTGGCTCTCCCCGCCTCCTCCGCCCCCCACTGCGCATGTGCAAACAGTCTAACGCGGCTATAGCCGCTCCAACGCCGTAGCATGCTGCACTTTGCACAGAACGTGCAGCGTTACATGTAACGCAACGTGGGCTGTGTGAACAGCCCACTTGTGTTACATTGCTGTGCGTTGGGGGAGCGTTACAGGCGCACTAACGTGCGCCTGTAACGTCTTGGTGTGCAAGCAGCCTAAAACCAGAAACAAGCATGCAGCTAGTCTTGTCAAATCAGACTTATAAGTCTGAACCACTGAAACACCTGATCTGCTGCATGCTTGTTCAGGGGCTATGGCTAATAGTATTAGAGGCAGAGGATCAGCAGGGCTGCCAGGCAACTGGTATTGATTAAAAGGAAATAAACATGACAGCCTCCATATACCTCTCTCTTCAGTTCCCCTTTAAAGAGGAGCTGTCAGCCGTACTATCTCTCAGGGAAAAAAAAAAACAATATAGAAGTAGATAAATACTTGCTCTACTTACATAACATATGTATTGCACTGTAAACGTTATGATTCCTGTGAATTTTATAAAGGAAAAGTAGAGACTCCTATTCTAGACAGTTTCCATATTTAATGTGGCTATTTTGAAGCCAGTCGTGATGTAATATCCTTAGTCTCCTCTGCCTGATTTGCCCGCCCTTCACTATAGAGAAATTATCTGAGAAATTTTGGCCAATCAGAGAGGAACAGAGGTGTGGGAGGGGAAACCAGGAGGGAAAGAGGCTTCAGCCTATCAGGCTGCATTAGTGAAGTCCTGAGGGGAAGTAGAGAAGCAAAAAAGACAAACCAGCATGTCCCGCAACTTCTCTTTTGTGTACCAAATTTTCTGTGTACCAAATAAGTCAGGTAGACTGGGGAATGATAATTTATCAACAAGAAAAATAGTGATTTTAACTTTTGGATTGCCTGATTAGCAACCTTATTACTTTTTTACCAGATTAAAATAAAGAATTGATTTTTGATTTTATGTCCGACAGTTACTCTTTAAAAGGCTTAAAACTTGAAAACTAGAAAATGAATTGGTCCATGTTTTTCTACTTGCACCTCTTTGCTAATCACTGCCACTTACCACTCAAAGTGTATTGCATGATCTGCTTCAGAGCAGAAACTGGTATGTGTAAATTTTTTGATTAATATTTTATTGTATTTATAAAGTGCCAGCATATTACGCAGCGCTGGACATTAGTTTAAAGACAATATTTAGGGTTGACGTACAGCAATAAGACAATACAGGAATACAAGAAAAACCAGATCACGCAGCAGAGTGAGTACAAGGTAATGCTTAGTCAGTCACTGGATGGGAGCAAGGAGATTAGGCAAGTTGAATTCACTCAAATGCATAGCATTGGTGCACAGTAATGGAGGTGCAAGATTAGGTAGGACACAAAAGGAGGAGGACCATGCTCCAAGGCTTACAATCTAGAGGTGTGTGTGTGTCTGTCCAGTTTAACTTACCTAGGGCTTCTTCTAGCTCTTTGTAGTCGGTTTGGTCCCCACCTGCTTTTCTGCTATGGCTCATGCTCCTGTGGCTGGGAGCGTTCTGTGAATGGGCAGTTGCAATTTTTACATACTGTGCAATAGCACAGTACGTAATTGCACAATGTGAGTGCGATTGAGGAGGACCAGGGCTGCACATACAGCTTTCAGAGGAGCACAGCTGCTGCATGGATAAATGCGGAAGGATGGCAAAGGACCAGAATGACTAGAGTGGGCTAGAAGGATCCCCAGCTAAGTTAAACTGGGCACATTTTGTTCACTTTAAATTTGCTTAGCTAAAATGCTTTCTATTGCTGATCTTTTGCTGAATTGTTTCAGTGGAGCTACACTTTATAATCTGATAGCTCTGCAGCCACACAGTTCAGTGGTATTGTAGCCCATGTGATGGATGGAAGGATCAATCAGTGTATTTGCATATGTATTAGCAGATATCCTCCATGTATAAACAGCGGAAGTTGGAAAAGCTTGCAGCTCAGACTTTTGAAAGCAAAACGATTTACAAATGCCGGTGGCAACAGCTGGTGTCACCTCCCAACCTAAATCCTTCCAAACCCACTTCAAATAGCTTTTCTGCAGCAACATCACACTGTGGGATTATATGCAGAAATATATCGATCAGCTGTGTTAACGCTTAAATGTGAGTGTGGATTTTTGTAATCAGATTTTCTTAAAGGGGAACTTCAGCCTAAACAAACATACTGTCATTAAGTTACATTAGTTATGTTAATTAAAATAGATAGGTAATATGTTTTACCCACCCTGTTTTAAAAGAACAGGCAAATGTTTGTGATTCATGGGGGCTGCCATCTTTGTCATGGGGGCAGCCATCTTTTTGGTTGAAAGGAGGTGACAGGGAGCATAAGACACAGTTCCAACTGTCCTGTGTGCTGATTACCCCTCCCAGCTGCACACCCTAGGGTTCAAATGTCAAATTCAAAATGTCAAAAAAAATTGCACCAAAACAGCAGAACAACATCAGAAATCCCATCATGCTTTGCACAGCATCAGGGGAAAAATGCCTGGGCAGTTTTCTTCTGTTCAGCTAAAAATGAGGCTTGTATAAGAGAAACAAAGTTCTGATGCTGTGAAACTGTTAAAGAAACACCAGGCCTTTTCAGTGCTGCTGAGTCGATTTTTAGTCTGGAGGTTCACTTTAACTCTGCTACACCTCAATACTGCAGTGTGTGTGTGTGTGTGTGTGTGTGTGTGTGTGTGTGTGTGTGTGTGTGTGTGTGTGTGTGTTTTTTTTTAAAAGTTTCCTGCAGTAGTTAAGTCTTGTTAGGCACATGGACAACTTTGTTGGTACCTTTGAGTTGTAGACACGCTATGAGCACTTTGAGTGCTATTCTGACTTTTTTTTTTTTTTTATTCTAAAAAAACAGTCTCTTTGACTTGCATTAAATTGCGGTAAAACTGCTGTGATCGTGATATTTCAAAAAGTCGTAAGCTCTGCGATTTTTGGAAATCAATGGGAGCATTTTTTTTAAACGCTCAAAACGCTGATTGTTAGAAAAGTATTCAGGAAGGGCTTAGTGTATCTTCAGCCTTGCTGGTCATTGAAAAATTTGCTTTATACCCTCTAATAAGTAAAAGCAGTTGACCCATGTATACCTACATCCCTTGACATGTCAAGTATAAGAAAATCAAGTGTGGAAGGATATAAAATATTATTGATCTCTGCTGAGTGGAATGCTTTTCTGATGTATTCCAAATGCTTAGTGTTTTATCCAGGGTAGTGGCTTTGACACCACACCCTACTAGCGCTGCCTAATATGTTGGTGCTTTATAAATACAATAAATAATAATACTACCCTCTTCCCAGTTTAAGTACAGTCTAGGTGTCATTATTACGGTGTAAACCACTGTACACTGTGAGGAGCTTCTGGGTGCTCTTATTCCCTCCACATCCTCCTTTTGTCAGCTTATCATAGCAGTAGGGTATTTGTTTACTGGTAGGGCATATGTGTTGATGGGATTCTTCCCTTTGAACTTCTTCTCCAGGATCTGTACCCTTTGATTGTATTTTAATGTTGCTTACTTCATTATGGTTCCCATGCCATTGTGTGATACCAGAATCCTTTAGTTTATCTCTATGGCTAGTCCCACTCCAACAGTCTTGACTACATTTCTTTATTACCATCCATCTGCATTTATCTTGCCCAAATTACCTCCCAATGTCATAGCACTAGTTAGGATGGACTTATATATATATATATATATATATATATATATATATATATAACAGTGAATGTAGGTACGGACCAATAATTGTCAATACCTCAATTATCATTAAAAAATACCATACTTTATCACAAAAAATGCTACAAATCCATAACATTTATTACTAATCATCCCTACCTCATTCATTCCCCCCCCCCCCCCCCAATTCATCCCTCATTCATCCCAGAACAACCACACCATATTGCATCAGACACATTAATTAGGACTGTATTGGTGACAAAAGTCAGACTGCATAAATTGGTTATCAGTGAAAACTACAGAAATTAGCTGATCTCAGTACATCCATTTTTGCAATATCCATAGTTCCTTTACTCTCTGGAATTTGCATTGCGTGGAACAGTTCCGCGAGCAGATAAAGTATGACACTCCAGTTGCATAAAATTGGGTGTCAATCAAAGATGCATAGTTCGATGCTTGGCCACACTCTGCAGATTTTGATTCATGAATGAGCTGTTATGCCAGCCAATGAAGCAACAGAAAAGCAAAGCGGCGTGATTTATAGCCTCCAAGCCCAGAAGCATGACGACATATAAAACAGCAGCAGAGCACCTTGTAAAGTTCAAGTGAGCATACTTATGCCAGCACAACAAAGTTCCAATCTTATGCATCTGCTAAATCGATGGATCATGTAAATGTTCAGCTGACAGCAGCAAGCAAAGCAACATGCAATGGATCATAGGCTCACCCACAGGTCATCCAGCGAATCCTGTACTGTAGCAGCAGAGTCTTTGCCAGGTGCTGATATATTAAAGCTCAAAGAGTGGTGGTGAGCTGCTGGTGCGGTGCTGGAAGAAGACCAATCTGGTCATTAGGCGAGGATGGTGCACAAACGAGGCAGGTGACATCAGACAGCAACGTGGTGATGGCACTCACAGCCTCGACTTGTTTGACGAGCGTCTGCTCGTTTCCTCAGGAGGCGTGGCTCACCGCATAGCAACCTTGTGTTTAAATACACATCACATCCGCCAATAGTAACGCAAGTCTCCCCGACGCACTCCGCCACCAGCCGCATCACTGCCAATGTCCTCACTGTTAATTCATGTCTGGTAAATGTAGAGTCCGTGCCTTATTTTTGTTCGCTCTTAGCATAGAAGTTGACATCATCCATATATAGGAGGTGGCTTTTGGCAGTAACATTTCTAAACTTGTATCCACATCCATTTGTTCTGACTATGTTGTTTTTGAGGGTGTAAAATAGTGCATGACGGTAGCAGGGACAGTGCACTACACATAGCATTTGAAGGACACTTGTGCTTCTTGTCTTGAGTTAGCTTCCAGTGTTGTCCTCCACTATTCCATTGAGAACTTGAGATGGATTCTTGGAGTCCTTTTCAAATTTGTATATAGCCAGACTTTCACAAGTCTTTGTGTCTAGCATTGAGATGTAGCCCTAATCAAAGCTGTTTTTTTGGGTTTCTTTTTCCAGACCCTTAACATTGAGTTTCAGCAACTGGTGTTTTGTGCCTTTGCGATTTCTAATTCTACTCGGACCTGCATTTATGTACTTGCCCTCATGGTTTTACAGTTTGGGCAGGCATGTTATAGGCCTGCAGTTAGAAGGCGCATGTGCCTTGTGATTATCTTTCATGTTTATCACTGGCCTCCTTGGGTCATCTAGTCAGGGTGGTATTCTGCTTCTGCTGCTGCTGGCAACAGACTTTATGTTCTGCCAAAACTATTCAGAAACAGAAATCCATGGTCTATCAAAACACAATAGCCAAAAACGTAAAAATAGTATGCAAAAATCCATTTATTAGGGACATATCCCTTTAAAATCAATGAAAACCTGCTGTGGCAAGTGGGCAATTGATACGTCCCAAATAAATTTAGTATTTTTGCATACTATTTTTTTTTTAAGTTTTTTTGGCTATTGTGTTTTGATAGACCATGGATGTTTGTTTCTGAATAGTTTTGGCTTTTACATCCATGGCTATGGATTGCTATTTGGTCATATGGCTCTGCACTTCACAAGTCTGTTTATTCACTTCCGTTAGTGACCTTTCTGAGCCATGTGCTGTCCAGCTCCCTATGCTCATGGCACATTGTTGGGTGTTTGCTACTATGATGGTGATTAGTTCTTGTTCTAGCAGATTCCTGTGGACTGCTTTCATATGCTGGTACTACTAATTTCTACTGGTATGTTGAGCCTTCTTTCTCCCGTGTTCTTCCAGTACTGTTCAGCCTCTGTTGTTGGTGGCTCTGCTGCTGTTTGTTGCATTGCAACTGAACTTACACTTTGGATGGTGTATGTTGTTTTGCAGCATTATTGAATGACCCTTGCCTTGCCTGATGTTCATTTCATTGTTGAAATCATATTGTACATATTGTTATCTTGTGCTATTACAGTGATCATAATATTTGTTTGAAATTGTCATGCAGGAATGCCTCTTTGAAGGACATACTCCACAGAGAGGGAGAATTTGTGCTGCACTTTATATTCATTTGCTTACTGATAACCACATTTTATGAATAATTTTAACCCCTAGTGTCTTGATTTGGTGCTTTATGATGCAATTTGTTTGTTACATATGAAACATGTATTATATTCCTTGGGGGAAGACAATACATTACACGCTTATCCTTACTGCTGCAGAGAAATAACTACTGTTTTCATGGTTACTTTTTAATAAAAAGGCATATTTTTATTTTATTTTTTAGATTCTTTTTATTGAATTTTCCAATAGGGAAATACATCATTATAATGATCATCCCAAGCCCTGCAATCGCACCTGCCTCCAGCCCCCATACCAACACTCTGTTTAACCTCCTTGGGGTAGCTCGTCCAGTAGCGCTGCAGGGCACTGCTCAGGCCCTGGTGGGCCGATTTGGAATTTTTTTTTTTTTCAAACACGCAGCTAGCACTTTGCTAGCTGCGTGTTTGTTCCGCTCGCCTCCGATGCGTCGCTACCCGCCGCGAAAGAGCGCCCCCCACAGACCCCGTGCGCAGCCTGGCCAATCACCGCCAGGCTGCGCTGTGGGGTGGATCGGGACTCCCCCTGACGTCACGACGATCGTCGCCATGGTGATGGGGGGGAAGGCCATACAGGAAATCCCGTCCAGAACAGGATTTCCTGTTGTACATGGGCGGCGATCGGAGACGCTGGGGGGACGCTGCAGGGAGGGGGGAATCGTGTAGCTAGCGCTAGGCTAGCTACATGATAGAAAAAAAAAATAGGGTAAAAAAAAACCCTCGTGCGGCCGCGAGAATCAATCAGCACGCTAGGGAGGTTTAAGTGTTAGAAATGAAAGTCAAAAAGAATCCTTTTTTTTTTTTTTTTTTTTATGACTAGCTTGTTTTTTTTTTTTTTATAAAAATCCAATTGGACATATTCGACAATTTTTCTTGGATTTTCTGACAAATCAAACGTTCGTGTATGGTACCTCGCAAACTATACAATTTTTTTTCGAACTAACAGAAAAATCAAACGAAATGATCTAACGAAAAGGAAAAAAAATTGTACCATGTATGGGCACCGTTAGCATTACTGACGT